>NW_026596244.1:11917798-11920158 GCF_907164565.1 Psammomys obesus | reverse complement strand
GATGGAGGTGATGATGGAGGAGTGGATAGTAGTGGAGGTGATGGAGGTGATATCAATAAGGGTTGACGGAAATAGGTGGTAAAACCGTTGGTGATGGCACTGCACACAGGGTGGTGTGGATGGTAGACTTGGCGCTGATGATGGAGAGAATGGGCAGAGATGATGGAAGTGGGTTTAAAAGTAATCGTCAGGAGCAAGACATTACGGCATGCGTGGCACAAAGATCAGGTTGTGGTGTGTCTAAACACACTGATACACTAGGCGATTGGTCTTCAGTGGCGGGAAGGAGGCAGCATTTTCATTGCACACACACACCCACAAACATAGCCACAAAGGCCAGGAAAGCGAGTGCTGGTGAGGAAAGGGCTGGTGGAGCCCCAGCCGCTGTGTGTCCAGTGCGGCGACCCCTGATGCGGTTCTGGCCACAAAGGCCATCTCTGGTCAGAGACTGTCTCTCCCTGTGTCCTTTCATCCACTGGGAAGGGCAGAAGCTCATGGGTTGTTCCAAGCATGAACTGAGTTCCCGTTTCCCTTTGGGCTTCTATTTCTGTGCCCGTGAGTCTTAGAAGCAGCTTTTGCTGGCCCTGCGGCCACTGGAGTGACATTCCTCACTCCCACAGCTGGCCTCACCGAGACCAGGACAGGAGTTGTGCACAGCATAGACAGACACGCTGGGATGTTCAATGAGAAGGTTTCAGTGGGGCTTGTTTCCCCCTTGATAGCGGTCAGTGCACCTGCTGTAAGGCATGGGGCAGGGGTGGCGAGCCAGCTCTCCTCCAGTGCAGTGGGTAACTCACCCACCCTCCACAGGCCGTCAGCATTCCTGCCAGAATACCTCGTGGCACCTGAAGACAGGCTCCTTCTCTAGTCCAATTACAAGTGCTGGGAGGCAGGCATGACTCTCCGATGCCCAGAGACTCAGAAACCCAAGGATCTCCAGACCCACCTGTGGGCTTCAGTTGACACCAAGGGCTTGCCTGAGAAGGAAGGAGTCAGCAAGTGGGTCAAGGAAGAAGGAAGGACTGACGGGGGCTAGGGAGGGGTATGCCGTAGCATCTGGACACATCTGTACCCATAATGGAGAAAGGAGTCAATGTGCATGGTATTAATAGCTTATCAAGAACCCACTGTAAATGGCTTGCTGGTTCTAACTCAGGGCCTGCTGGAGGGGTGAGTGGCTCACGCCGGCAGATGCTAACCACAGGAGCGCCTGAGCGCAAACGTCCAGAGATCTGTAAGTGCCAAGTGCCAGGGGTGGCAGGAGTGTGAAAGGCACAGACGTCAAAAGTCTCATGAATATGGCGGGCCACCCAGGGGAAGGGCGGGCCGAGTCTTATTAGAGACCTGGAGGTGGGCCGGGCTCTGATTGGAGACCTTTGGTCCTTTCCCTGGAAAGCAGCGCTAAGGTCCCCTTTAGCAGGCCTCTCTCTCCAAAACTGTTTACCTTACGATTCATAACGGTAGCAAACTTACAGTTGGCAAGTAGCAATGAAAGGGATTTTATGGTTGGAGGTCAGCGCAGCGTTAGGAAGGCCCAGGCCCACCGCTGTAGCGCCTGCTGGCCGGAGGGGGGCCGTTTCTGCGGCTTAGCTGCTGCCTTCGCTGGCTCTCTAAGGCGAGCTCCGTGGTGTTGGCAGTGGCGGGCAGCGGGAGCCCTGGAGTCTGGTCATGTGTTTGGTGACTCTGTCTGTCACTGAGTTCCGGAGGGATTCCGTGGCAGCCCAGGGTTTTACTGCAGATCCTCCCTTCTGCCTCTCTCGTGCTTTCACTTAGCCAGTTCAGCCAGTGTGCCTTTGCGGTTGGTCCCGGGCTTAAGCTTTCTAAGGCTCTAGGAACCTTTCTGCGGGTTCTGTTTAGTTTATTGCAGTGGGCTGACTCAGGGTGGCACAGCCTCTTTTCCTGGTGACAGCCTCCTGGATTGTGTTCTGGAAAACTGGTCTGACTGTGGCTGTGACCCACTGAAAAAGAAGAAAATGTGGTGCTATCATAGTACAGTGAGATTACTCTACATACTGGCTTCTGGAGGGAAATGGCCATTGAATGAATCTCAAAATTGTTGTTTTGCCAACAATGGAAAAATAAGGGAAGATATTAACTTATTTCTACACAAGAAACCGCATCTTTTGGTTTGTTTTCACTTAAGGACATTCTGAGATGTAAACTTTCTCTCGCATATCTCCTGAGAGTGAGCTTTGAATTAATGTTACTGTTTTTTATATGTCATTTTGGCTGTAAAAGAACATGGGACAAAATTCAGTCTGCCCCTGGGACTTCTGAAAACAAGACTAGCAAATGTGCGGCTGCTTCAGCCATACATAGACATAGACATAGACATAGACATAGACATAGACATAGACATA
>NW_026596244.1:11906175-11917788 GCF_907164565.1 Psammomys obesus | reverse complement strand
ACATAGACATAGACATAGACATAGACATAGACATAGACATAGACATACACATACACATACACATACACATACACATACATATACACATACACATACACATACACACTGTGTCTATAAATGACTTTGTAATTTATCTAAAAAAATAATACAAATTTATGAGACTTATAAAACAAATCCCATAAAGTTTATATATGATTGTGTTGATAATAACCAGAATATTGTGTATAAGGGTTTTATGCTTTGTTTTCAAAGCAATTAGATGTCCTTAAAATATCACCTTTAGTAAAATTGAAAACGGTCTAACATTAAATGATTTTCTATTTCATTAAAATACTTGATTGTTTTCTGCTGATTTTGTTATGCTTTAGCTCATGAAAAAGGAGGTGAGTTTTTAAATGCTTTCGATGAACCTATATTAATGATATATAGTGGGTTTCCTTGCACTGTTTTGAAATGTATATAGTGTATTTTGATCCTATTCACCCCATTGCCCTCTCCTGTCCCCTTCTGCAGTCACTTACCTTTCTCTGTTCACATAGGCCCCTCTGCTCTGCTTTCACGCCTTTCACGCCTGCTATTGTTGCTCTCCAGTGGCCTTGAGCTTTCTTGCTGCAGAACTGACAGGCACATGGGCACAGCAGCTGCAGCACTGAGTCCCCGCCCCCGAAATCACTAACTCCTCATAAGTCTCCAGGGAAGCCAGCTCCCCCTCCCCCCAGCATCCTTTAACAGACTGTAAGTCATAAGGGAGGCTCAGGGGCTCTCTTAGGGGCGCTCCCCTGAGGGCTCTGCCTCCTTCCCTAATTCCCTCATGGAGAGGCGCTTGCCAACCTTCTGTGGGGAATCATGGCCACCAAGAGTTCAAAACTGTAATGGCCAGGGCATTCTGTTCCTCAGCCCTCCACTTCTCCCTCAGATCTTGCATTCTACCCCTCTTTCATAATGCTGAGACTCGGAGGGGGTGACATACGCGTCTCACTTAGGACCCAGCATTCAACTGTCACATGTCAGCAGCACTTTGACTAGTCAGGAGGCTCCACTGCTTACTGTAAAAAGATGCTTCTCTGACCAAATCCGACAGCACCACTGATATGCAGGCAAAGGCATAAGAATGTGGAAAGCAGTTTGATAGGCACTTTATGTCTATTTGGTAAAACAACAGAGGTGGCTTCCCTACTAGGCTCTGTGTCCTCCCCAGATCATGGGCTTTGGACAGGTTTAGAGTACCAGGGTGTGTGTATGTGTTCTTTATTAATATGTGTAGATATGTATTTCTAAGTATATATGTGACTCTTCATAGCTGTGTGCTGGCCATTTGCCGCTGGGTCCATTGCATGTTAACACAGACACAAGCCTCCATGAATATAAAGTTGGGAACACTTGGCCAAGCTGGGGTTCTCCAAACCACACCTGGAAGCGATGCTAGTCTTTTCCAGGCTGTGTTCCTGTTCCCCTAATTGTTCTGTGATGATCGTTTTTAAGCAAAGGTAACTAGGCTGTCTTGCCGGTTGCTAAGCTCTCTGCAGAATCCTAACCTTGCCTACCCTAACCCTTTTTTTCCTCTACCATTTTGGTCATTTTCTAAAGAGTTTACTATCAAACGCTTGAAAAATCACTCTAACCAAGTACCCGTTTTACAAACTGGCTTCCTTTAACATATTCGATGTTTTTCGTTGCTTAGATTCTTTCTCTTTGTAATCCTGTTGACTCTTTTCTGTTGACACAGAAATGCAGTGTCTCAGTAAAGAACCATAGTGCTCATTTTTAAAATGCTACTTTATTTGGGGTGTTAACGCCTCTACCTCCTTTCCACTAACCCCCCAACCCGAGGCAGGAGAGAGAAGGTTAGTGGGGAGAGGGGGCACAGACCCCTTTACTTCTCCTGGCTGTTTAGTGATGGGTCTTTAGGGAATAGACCAATCTCCATCAACAGCAGACACAGCCAGCAGTCTTCTCCAAGCCGCTGCGCCCCTCGGAACTGCCATTCACCACAGGCCATTTACATCTTCAGAGTCCTAGACCACACCCCTCTCTGTGCTGCACAGGGAAGGCTGATACCAGCCAGCGAAAGCCATGTCCCCACATGAGACAGGTAACAGCTGCGGACAAACTAAGCCCAACTCAAATCCCACACTTGTGATTAAAACAGAAACATATTTACATAATGTAACTGAGTTTACAAAGAACCTGAAACTTCATAACACAGCTCCCTTCTGTTTAAAAGAATGGCCTTTTCTCTAACATTAATAAATGATATACATTAAAAATAATTATGAAAATTATTCAGGTAAGAATTACATTTACAATGTACAGTCCATTTGTATTTGTCACCCTTGGAAAAAATATTCCATTATCTATCCTATCCTGGTAAGTCCTATGCAATCTTAAATTCTGATCAATATACAATAGCCTATATACCAATACATAATATTTGAGACTAATAGATTCAATAATATACCTTTTATCCTATAATCCGATATCCTTCTCTTATGTCCAATTTGTGAGACCCCCAAAGACTATCAGAAATTGACTCCACTGTAAATACATAAGGGTTTATTGTATATGTGTTTGAACACGGGACCCAAGTTCTCTGACGCAGCATTAGAGAAGTGGGACCCCGAGCCCTGGATGAATAGGGTTTTTAATGGGAAAAACTGCAAGCTGGGGAGGGTTCCATACCTTGGCATTACAGGATTGGGTAAAAATCAGAGGGGTGAGGTGACCTTTCAGCTGAAGTTTAACTTATGATAACTATTCTTTTAAACTACAACTGAAATGTTGGGGAAAAATTTCCCACCCGATTCTGATTGGTTGTTGCCAGGGGAATTATCTCTATAATTTTTTTTTTCTGTGATATTTCCTGGAAGCTGTTGCTAGGAGAGATTAACTTTGTTTTCTGCCAAGTGTACATTCTGTGAGTCTTCCTGGTACCTGAGATCAGCCCCTGGTCACAGGTGTGCACAAGATGGCTTCTTATCTCAAAATGAAGTCACTCAAGCTAACTTAAGCTCTACACTACAAGCTGCTATGTTGAAGCATGTCTCTCTGTGTCTCTGTCTGCTCCAAACTGTCACACTGTCTCTGGTCTTTCCGAAGTGCCACACGCCAACATCACACTGTTATTCTCCTGAGGTAATTGTTGTCTTGGAGGATTACTGCCTCTGTCAGCTAACCCTAAGCCTAGTCCTGGAAGCTTCTAGCTTCTGTACAATCTAACCTAGGCCTAGAAGGCTTTCAGCTTCTGAGACTTACTGCTTAACAAGCTCACCCTTGTGCTTACTGAGCTCTGGGCTGGCTGTTCACCTCAGCTGTTCTTGCTAAAACTCCTCTCCCAGCTGACTTATTCAATCTGGCCTCTCTCTTGGCCCCTGAATTGCTCTGTTTGGTCTCAAACTAATTCCAGCAATCTGCTCTAATCTCCTAGCTTCTTATTCTCTGGCTCCTTCTGTCTTTAACCGCTCTCTGTAAAACTCTCCCAGTAAAACTGTGTCCTCTTCCATTGCCCCTTAAGTATTTTCATTTCCCTTTCTCTTCTCATGAGTCTATTCTGTCAAGTCTTTCTCTGATTCATCACTATTTCTGTCATTAAATTAGACCTCACTTTCAAACTTCTACAAACTTCAATCCTTCTACAAACTATCTTTACCTTCATTGTTTGGAATTAAAGGTGTGTACCAACACACCTGGACCTAAGTTTTTTCGTTTTGTTTTGTTTTAACCTAATACTTACCCTATACCTGGCTGGCCTGAACTCAGATCTGCTTGCATCTGTCTCCAGGATTAAAGGCATGTTTGTATTCTAGCTGTATTACACAGACCTAGAAGGTCTTTGGATGTGATCTGTTGTAGAACAGCCATGTTCTAAATTGAAAATCCTCTACACTGGGATCTCATATTTATATCCTCAGAGCCCTAGACCATGCCCCTCTCCATGCTGGCATGAGGCAGGCTTGTTACCAGCTGGGAAATATCATGCCCCACATGAGACAATTAACAGCTGTGGACAAACTAAAGCCCAACTAAAATCCCACACTTGGGTTTAAACAAAAACACTTACATAACTGAGTTTACAAAGAAACCAAGACTTCCATTACAAGAACGTATACAATATTTTTTTCTTTTTTGAGATGTTTGAACACTACCCACAGCAGGACAGACAGAACTAAATGTGGGGATGGGCGTCAGGTGGCATTACCCAAGAGCCACTCCTGTTCCTTTAGTCTGATGGAAATGCAGGGAGGGTGCTGGTCCTGGCTTCTTAAATCTGGCTTCTGACTACCAACATGGGAATAGATGAGATAAATTGGAGCAGATTTCATTCCTTCCATGAGGGACAGTTGAGACCAAACCAAGAACAATTAATTCTTAGCAATGGTTACTTAACAATGTCTTCAGAGTGAACTGTCCTGGGACAAAGGGGAAAGTCAGAGCGGAAATGAGGTCACTCTGGGGAATGCTCCTGTCACTCCAGAGTTTGGGAAGCTAAGGTAGCAGAAGGTGAGTCTGGGGCCAGCCTGAGCTTTTCGGTGAAGCTCTAAGTCAACAGTGAAGATGGAGTCACTTCTCCAAACTAAGCACAGAGAAGCAGTTCTGGTGTGTGCTTTCCTCTTCTCTTCTGACCCTGGCTCTCACCAGCATCTCATTATTGTATTTAGGTGTGAGCATGTGTCAGGACTTTCATACCAAGTCTAGAAAATCAGCCCCAGATCCCTCAAGAGTGAAGAGTCAAGGACTGTAGTCTCGCTTGCAGGAGATGGGGTGCTCTGTAGAGTTACACTTGTGTCCACTCCTCCCCTCCCTGCCCCCACAATGATCAGCCACTCCCCCCTCTCAGTGACCAGCCTGTCCACACCCTCCCTCTGCCACCACAGACTATAAAAACAACAGACCACAAAGAATGAAAATTCCCCAGGCATTTCATGCTGGGGAAGGGTAGGTGCCTACCCAGGAGAGGTTCTCCTTGGTTGTTACACCTTAAAGGACCGCCTTGCAGGCACGCTGTAGCTGAGACAACAGTTGTGCGGCTGCTAACGGGGGGGGGGGGGGGGGGGGGGGGCCTTTCTGCCCCTCCAGGGAGACATTACAAAATCCAGCTGAGAAGAAAACATACAGGTGTACTTGGAAAAAACAGATGTTTTGAATATCTCCAGACTTTTGCCTCGTGGGGGAGGGGTGTATTCTAAGTACTCATTCACACTACTGCAGGGGTGTGGCCCCCGAGGAAGTGTAGCTGATTTGGGAGTAGTGATAAAGCTATGGCCTATCACACCTGTAATTGGGCTGTGTCTGGAGAAGTGAGGGAATGTCCACCTTCAAATGGCCAAGTGTTTCTCCTGTGAAGAATGTTTGCACGCTTGGGTCTGGTGTGTCGGTTCCACCAGCGAAGGTGCTTGCCACAAGCCTGATGCCCTGAGTTCCATTCCCTGAGATTCATACCGTGTGGGTAGCAACTAATTCTTACGAGTTGCCTCTGATCTTCACAAGTGTGTCGTGGTGTGCACATGCACATGTGAACACTCGCTCGTGTGCATGTGCGAGCACACACACGTAGACAAATGTAATTTTTTTGAATTAAAATTGTTTCAAGGAGACAATCTTTCTGGACTCAGCACAGGCAGAGGGCATGCATGCAGGGGGTTGGCCTAGTGCAGACTGCACCTTGGGGACGCTGATGGCCTAGAAGCTATTGCCCAGAAGAGAAGATGTTCGTTTTCACAAGCCAGAGATCTTGAGAAGTAGAGAGATGCCGTTTCTGCCTGGCCAAGCTCTCCAGCTCCCGGGTCACAGCAGCCTTATGAAAAGGACTTCCAGAGCTGCTTTGGGGTGCTTGAGACTCACTTGGGAGACATCTGCAATACCTGTGTGCTGCTTGTGGAAAGATGGGAGAAGTTGCCAGCAGGATCAAACAAACAAACAAACAAACAAACAAACAAACCAACCATGTGGTAGATGCAAGAGCAGCACCCAGGCTAAACTCAACACTGAAACCAAAGACTGAAAACTCTGTCTGGAAACGAGATGAAAAGCAACCAGATCAGGAAACTGCAGAAGAAATTAAAAAGCCATGATTGTGACTCTCACAGCACCCCCTCAGGCGCCTGCTGTTCTGCCAAAAGACGTTTTTCTAGAGCAATGTTCAATGGTTACCCTCCTTAACCCCCGTCCAACAAACCCCCAGCCAACAGTCTGTAGCTCATTCGAGAAAAGAGAAGTGTACATGATATGAAGATGCTGAATATTTCAGAGGAGAGCTGAATGCTGCTGTGAGGTGTTCTTTACGTCTTCTTTTTTTCATCCCCTTTAATGAATGAAATCAGGGGAACTTCAGGGGATGGAGATGGTGACACGGATCTTGCTGTGTAGCCGAGGAAGGCCTCCTGTAAGTGCCCATGCTTACCTACCTAGCCAAGGGCACTGGATATGGCTGCTAGGAATTAAGTTAGGGTTGGAGGGGCCACAGCAAGGATGAGGCTGTGACAGTTTTATTGATAGCAATCAGACTTCTTTTTAAAATTCCTTTTACATCCTGACTGTAGCTCCCTCTCTCCTCTCCTCCTGGTCCCACCCTTCTTCCCTCTTCCCCTATCCCCCGACTCCTCAGAAAAGGGGAGACCCCCTACCAACCCACCCCACACTCAGACTTTTTATACCTTCATCAGAAACAGAATCTAGTGGCAATTGCCAGGATCAATACGGTTGTTGTTGACAGGGTACAATGATGTTTGCAGACCTGCAACCTACAACTTGAAATCCTCCTGCTTGCAAAAGCCAGTCCTACCTAGAAGAGCTTAAACTTCTAAGCCTTTTAAACTTCATTCATATGTGTACTACGGGACAAATTCTTTAAATACATTTCAATTACTTGAATTAAAACTTTTTTTCTGAGTTCTTAGGTTTAACTACAAAATTATAAATATAGTGAATTTTAATTTCCTGTAAAAAATTTTAAAAAATTTACCTATTAAGGGATGGAGAGATGGCTCAGAGGTTAAGAGCACAGGCTGCTCTTCCAGAGGTCCTGAGTTCAATTCCCAGCAACCACACGGTGGCTCACAACCATCTATGATGAGATCTGGCACCCTCTTCTGGTATATATGTAATAAATAAATAAAATAACTTTTAAAAAAATTTACCTATTAATAATGTATACAGTATTCTGCCTTCATGTGCACAGGCATGCCGGAAGAGGGCATCAGATATAATTTTATTTAGTTTAAAATTATTATTATTGTTACTATTTATTACAATGTATTCATTTTGTATCCCAGCTGTAGTTTCCTTCCTCATCTCCTCCCGGTCCCACCCTCCCTCCCTCTTCTCCCCCATGCCCCTCCCCTAGTCCACTGATGGGGGAGGTTCTCCTCCCCTTCTATCTGACCCTAGCCTATCAGGTCTCATCAGGACTGTCTGGATCCTCTTTCTCTGTGGCCTAGTAGGGCCACCCTGCCAGGGGGAGGTGATCAAAGAGCAGGCAACCAAATTCACAACAGGTGCTCCTGCTCCCCTTACTAGGAGTACCCATGGAGACTGACCTGCCATGGGCTACATCTGAGCAGGGGGTCTAGTTCCTCTCCATGCATGGTCCTTCATCAGTCTCTGCAGGCCCCTTGGGCCCAGATTTTGCTGGGTAGAGTCTTTCAGAGGCCCTCTGTGGAAGACTCCTGTCCTGCTCCCTGTCTTCTCCCACTTCTGATGTCTGTCCTGTTTGTCCTTCTGAATGAGGATTAAGCCTCTTCCCTAGGGTCGTCCTTGCTATTTAGCTTCTTTAGGACTGTAGATTTTAATATGTTTATCTCATCAAAATACCGACATAATTCCTTATAGACCTTGAAAGAACATTTCTCAATTTCATATGGAAAAATAAAAAAATCCAGAATAGCTTAAACAATCTTATATGATAAAAGATCTTTAGGAGATATCTCTATCCCTGATCTCAAGCTGTACTATAGAGCAACAGTAATAAAAAACTGCATGGTATTGGCACAGAAACAGAATGGTGGATCAATGAAATCAGACTGAAGACCCAGAAATAAACCCACATGCCTACAGACACTTGATTTTTGACAAAGAAGCCAAAACCATACAATGGAAAAAAGACAGCATCTTCAACAAATGGTGCTGGTTTAACTGGATGTCTACCTGTAGAAAAATACAAATAGGTCCATATTTATCACCCTGAATGAAACTAAAGTCCAAGTGGATTAGATATCATTTTAGATGGTTGTGAGCCACCATGTGGTTGAATGGGAATTGAACTCAGGACCTTTGGAAGAACAGGCAGTGCTCTTAACCTCTGAGCCATCTCTCCAGCCTCTCTATAGGAAAAGATACAAACATTTCAACATATGCTTCTACGAAAGGAAAAAAAAAAAAAACCCGCAAAGTATAATGAACTATGTGTCTCCCACAGTCCGCAGGGGATGGATTCCAGGACTTCTTATCTAAATATGCCTGGTATACACAGGTAGACACTGCATACGGTCCTGAATGCCTCAGAACTCCAGATTGCTGACAACACCCAACACAGTGTAAATACTGGGTGGAGTTTTGAATACCGTGTATGGAATATAGACAGGGAAAGGTCTGCACACGCTCAGTGTGGACACACTTTTCTGATTCTTTTTTAGTGCGAGGTAGGTCGAACTAGTGGAAGCAGAACCCACGCCTGTGGCAGGCAGCTGCACACGAGTGGGCTCTGAAAATGTGCTGAGGGGTTGGGCGCCAGGGTGAGCACGGCAGAGATTCAGAGTTTCCGAAGCCCTGGCGGGCTATGGCAGAGTGTGCCCACAGGCCCTCTCATTCATGTGCAGCTGGCACAGTGCTTGGTAGCGGCAATTCAAGTTTTGCTTTTTGAAATCATCTGTAAGTAAAAAGTATATTTTTGACCTGCAGTTAGTTGTAGCTATAGTTCTGGGCTCTACAGATATGCATACATTTTAAAATTGGAGTTACAAGTCTGAATTTTACTCCAATTGGCCAAAAACCCTTAGATGCCACAAATCCTTAAAAAGTCTCATGGAATATTATATATGTGTGTATGAAATTATAAAACAATAAATACATTAAAAAATCAAATATCTAGAACAAATATGTAGCTGAGTGTTAGCGTTTGTCTAATGTGCACGAGGCCCTGGTTCAGCACAGAAAAAAAAAAAAAAAGAAAGAAAGATGTGGGCAGGGTCATCTCCGTGACAAGCTAGAGACCTGAGACAGAGTAGGGTGCTGGGTGGATATGGGGGTGACTGTAGCTGAGACTCCTAGTAACAGGGGTCACGGAGACTGAAGAGGACACTCTCCAATTACACAGGACTCCTAGTGGAGGGAGGGGAACACCAACCCACCCATTAAAACTTTGACCCAACATTTACCCTGTATACAATATGTGCAGGGGTAAAGATAGAGCAGAGATTGAGGGAATGTCCAAAGCCTGGCCCAACCCAAGACCCACCTCATGGGAGTGATCCAACCACTGGCACTATTAATACTCTGCTCTGCTTGCAGATGGGAGCCTAGCATAGCTGTCCTCTGAGAGGCTCCACCGTGCTGTGGATTGAAACAGATGCTGAGACTCACAGCCATTGGGTGAAGCATAGGAGTCTTGTGGAAAAGTAGGAGGAAGGATAGAAGGACCTGAAGGTGACAGGAGCTCCACAAGGAGACCAACAGGGTCAACTAGCCAGGGTCTGGGGAGGCCTATGAAGACTAAAGCACCAATCAAGGACCGTACATGGATTGGATCTTGGCCCCCTTCACAGATGTAGCTGAAGGGCAGCTCAGGCTTCATATGGGTCTCCTAGTAAGGGGAGCAGGGCTGTCTCTGATATGAACTCTGTTGCCTGCTTTGTGATCACTTTTACATGGTGGGGCTGCCTTGCCAGGCCATAGGCAACTGATGAGCTGGGGTGGGTTGGTATGGGGGGGCTCCCCTTTTCTGAGAAATACAGGAGGGAGATGGGGAAAGAGGGAGAAAGAGAGAGGGACTGGGAGGAGAGGCAAGAGATGGCCACAATTAGTGAATAAATAAATAAATAAATAAATAAATAAATAAATAAATAAATAAATAGATAATTTAAAATCTATGGGTCCCTTAACATAAAATATTCAAATGCTAATTATAAATCCAAAAACTTTTTTGGGCCAAATACTACTAATCTATAAATTTCTCAGAGGAACAATTTCCTAGACTTTGAGAGACATACATGTAGCAAAGCTATTATATTTACATAACTTGGGAAATTCCTTCTTAGTTGCTCAATAAGACTGGCCCAGTAGTCAGTGATGACCTTGTCTGTGACTCTGACTGGTGGACACTGGACTCCAGTTGCCTTTAGTAACGAGGAACTAAACCTGAGCAAGGCAGCAGTCACGTAAGGAGTCACAGGGCTTGTTTTTCTAAGTGACTCATCTTTCCCAGCTACATGAAGGTTGGCAATCCTTGTTGTATTCCTGTACCATGTGGTTGGGTTTAGCTGTTTTTGGCCCTTGAGACACTTCAGTATATGCTAAGATGCTACAGAGAACAAAGAATGTGATAAAAACTCTGCCTTCTTTTCGTATTTTTCTGCTTGGTGTTAGGACAGGTAGTGAAATGATACTAATCAGATTTTCCTGGGTCCTCTTGAAAGGGGGGCAGTGGCGGAGTCAGCAGGCTAGTGAGATGGTCAGGTCAAGGTCAAGAGACCGCTGTTCAGCTTCTCTCCCCTGTGCCCGTGTCTGTCAACAGCGGTCTCAGGCGTCCGCCTCACTAGGTCAGTGCCGGGTGGAAGCTCTGAAAGGGGAGGCAAGCAGGACTCAGTGCTACACGGATGGCAGCCGCATCCCAGAGGCTAGCACACTTCCACGCAAGAGAACAAAACTCGTGCCCTGGGCATTTCCATTCAGGCACACTCCGCAGAACTGTGTGGATCTGGAACCCCCTCTTTTTTTTTAATGGCCTAAAAGATTTCATATAATGAATAAGAACTATTTGCCTTGTCTTTGGGAGTCTTCTGTATTTGGTTCCAACCTAAAGAAGCTCACCTTTTCATCATCTAGGAACTGGTCCTTCTAGTACAAGAAACTCAGGGTCGCTCTGTCTCCCTCCCTCACTCCCTCCCTTCCTCCCTCCCTTCTTCTCCCCCTCACTTCTCTTCCCTAATTCTCTCTCCCCTACTCTTCTCCTGTACCCTCCCTCTCCCATGCTTTTCTTCACCATCCTATACTCTACCTCTTTCCCTCTCTTCCTTCTCTCACTCCTTCCTTCTTTCTCTGTATTTCTCTACTCCACTAAACTTTATATTGCTGAGATATAAGTTCTCTAAACAAGGAAAATAAAAACATTGGTGCCGGGGTTTTAACTCAATGGTAGAACACATGTGGAGCCCTCGGTTCAGTCCCCAGCACCAGAACTCAAACCCAAGCAAAGTAACAACAACCGAAGTCCGACGGGATTTCTTTACACCCTGCGTCTCACTTAAGACAGACGTTTCTGAACGCCAGAGATGAACCCCGAGGAAGCACACGTAGACCTGCCTCAGGCCTATGAGATAAAAGGAAACAGAAGAAAACTTTACTATCGGCTCAGTGAAGACCTCTAGTGAGAAGGCCTGGGGCAGTGGGACAGCCTGGGGCAGT
>NW_026596244.1:11902255-11906165 GCF_907164565.1 Psammomys obesus | reverse complement strand
CAGTGGGACAGTCTGAGGCAGTGGGACAGCCTGGGGCAGTGGGACAGCCTGAGGTAATAGAATAGCAGTGCTTGTAAATAAGCGTCTGGAGGAAGACCAGGGTGACTGGAACTCAGCAGGCTCAGCCCAGGCCTAACAGAAGCTGCTACACAGCAGAGCGTAGCTGTGGAGGGTTTTCCAGGGTTGCAGGACATGAGGAGTGCGTGCTCCTATGGGAACTACGGAACCTCACAGTTGAAAGTGTCAAGACCTGCTGGACAGTTCATTTCTGGCCCATTTAAAGTTAGGCTTGGGATCTTGGTGCAGCTTTGATGGTTGAAAGTGAAGCACTCTCTTTGAAGAGATGCCAGGCTCTGGCAAGCTCTGGAGATGTGGCTTGGTCTAGAAGCCCTGGCTCCCCTTGATCTCTGCACAGCGGCACTAGTTTTCTTTACTGAGCACTGACCAGTGGCGGGAAGGAGTGTACGATGGTGGTTCACGTTCGTTGCCGACTATTTATTTAGAAGCACATAGCAAACTCACCTCTGGGCACAGTCCCAGGACATTCCTAGGGAGGCTCCGCTGAGAAGACCCTTCACCCTAACCCCGGCAGCGGCAGCGTCTGGGACCCCAGAAGAATGTCAAGGGGAGCTGAGCGGAGCTCCAGCATTCTGTCCTCTGCCTCCCTCCTACAGACACAGCGCAGCCAGTCTCAGCGGCCTCCCGCTTCTGCTGGACCCATCAGCTCCTTGGCGATCAGTGCAGAGCAGAGCACCCACCATCCAGCCACAGTTAGTGCAGGATTTCCCACTTGTGGTACCGGCTTTCACTCAGTCTCGACTCAAATTCTGAGATGCATGCTTAAGACTCTGTCAGATGCTCTTAAAACAAACAAACAAACAAACACTCTCCCCCCCCTCGGGAGCTTGTGGGGCTACAGAACCTGGGTGTGGCTTCAGGAAGAGGAAGCCCGGGAGCACCCTGGGTAAGAATGTTTACGATGACTATTTTTTTCTTACAGCAAGCAGGGGTCCTCTTGGGTACAGGTCCTCATGATCTGCCAGCTGCGGAACTCTGACGGAGCTGCATGGCGCAGCACCCTCAGTCAGTTCTAGACCCTGCTGTGTCAGCCCTCCTCAGACATTTCCACCTTCCCAGTCTGGCGGGTCCCTCACCCAAGTGAGGAGTGTGCTTCCTCCCAAACGCACCAGCTATTGTGGTCTGGCTGTGGGAGAGCTGGGGCCCTGAGTCTTCACCTCAGAAGGCCTCCTGCCATGCCTCGCACGCTGGTTTCCTGGAACGCCTGCTATGGTGGGAGGCCCTTGAAGTTTAGTTGGATTTATTTCTCATCCCCGAGCAGGCCTCCTGCACACGCAGTCCAGTCAGTGTGAAGGCATCAGTGTAAAGGACCAGTGTTCATTGCAAGCCTTGATCGGATGGGAAGACCTTTGATCAAGATTACACTAGGAATTTGGTACCCGTCCCCCTGGAAAACAGTGGGGGTGGGGGTGTTACTGGCAGTCTGGTCTGGCCTTTCCCACCCCGTAGCTCTCGCTCTACAGGTCAGAGAAATATTATTGGTATTCTGCCAATGCTAAGTTAGAGTATCTATTAATTATAAACTCTAGGACTGGGGAACACTCCCAGGATGAATTTGAGGACTGTTTAGTTGCTTGCTGCTGTGAGCAGACGCGCTTTGGTCCTGACTCCAAAGCTTTTTCAGGTTCTCAGCAGTTCCACCCTATGGCTGCAGCGGGGGTGGGGCTGTGGGGGTGTGGGGGATGGGTGGGGGAGCTTGCGGCACACTTAGACGCTTAGGCTGTTTATGCACCTCTATCTAGACCTGGACACACTGAACACATTCTTTTCCTTTGTTAACTTTGTCCAGCAATGCCAGGGGCAACCAGCCAACGCACTGTGTTTATCCCTCGGTTTTCCAGACATTTCCAGAACGATCTGGTGTAGTGTCACTAGGTTCCTCGGGTCCCCCAAGTGGTGAACTAGGACAGGCGGACATAGGTACCCCACTCTCTAAGCAGCCCACCCCACAGACTTTCATGCTCTCTCTAGCAGCAGAGAGACTCAAGCAATGCCAGATCTAACCAAATTGAAGACCCCGGCCCAGACACTGCAAAGCCAGGGAGAGAAATTCACCTTTGCATTGACTCTAGAACCACTCTCTGAGTCAAATCTGTAAGTAGGATTGTCCAGGAAACAGGACCAGCAGAATTCTCACACAATTGCAAAGGGGATTGGAGGTTGGACAGTCCCAGTTGGCTATCTGCATTCAGGAGAAGCAGAGAAGCTAGGGGTCACTCAGACCTAAATGGTAGAAGCTGCAGAAAGAGGAAAAACAGCGAGGCAGCCCCAGGATGAGGCTGAAGGCCTGGAGTCCCAGTGTCAGGAAAGGACGCTGAAGAGCTGGAGTCTGAAGTCCCTGGGAGATGTAAGCAGCCATGGCCACACTCACATGTCCTGCCTGGCCTTCTCTTCTGTTGCATCTGGGTCTTCACCTGCAGGTTGCTGCTGTTCCCATCGGGGCAGGTCTTTCCTCCTCAGTTATTTGTCCCATGTGTCATTTTCTCTGGAAAGGGCCTCAAAGATACACCTGAGGTGTGTTTTCTTGGCAACTGGCACTTACCAGAGCAGTTAATAATCACGCTAGCCAGCACTATAGAATTGCCTACCTTGTGCACAAATGTTACTGCTGGGAATCTGTGGCTAAGTCAACGGCTTTGTTTGTCTGCTTGTTTGTTTTTCAGGACAGCATCGCATATAGCCCAAGCTGCTCCAATGTTCCCTGCAATCCTCCTTCTTTGGCCTCTCAAGTCATAGGATTATAAGCGTGAGTGCCCATACCAGGCAGAAATCAATAGCTTTTACTCATCTTTGCTTTTAGAGTTACAAAGAAATGAACTCAGTTTACCTAGCAAGGCCAATTGGAGAAGTCAGCACAAAAAGAACAGTTTCTGGTGCTCAGGAAGGTAAGCTGAAAGGAAGGCAGGCAGCAGCTGCAGAGCCTGAATCACCCAGGACATCGACATGGTGAACCTACAGGACCAGACTCCGCAGAGCAGAGAATTCACTCTCAAGTTCCTATTAGCGCATGTGGATCGAGTTTCACTGATTTCTGAAGGGCTAGGTTCAGAAAAGGGTACTCCGCAAGAAGTCAGTCGGAATCCAAACTTACAGCTTTTGTGACGACAAATGCAGATGTGGCTTTCTCTGAGTCTTATCTTTGCCACCCCTGGATGGGCCAGGCGGAACATCATTGCCCCTGACTCTTTTAAAGACTAAACTCATAGGTGAAGAGATTGAAAAGCCAGACTGTATTGGAGTCCAGTGGTCTAGTCCCTGGCTGCATTCTCTTCCCTAGAAGCAGATCCTCCTGAAACAGCAAACCCCCACATGAAGAGGTTTGTAAAGCACATTGGCTTTACACAGGTGACTTCCTGGAGTCACCTTGTCTTGGATGGCCCCCAGGCACTGTGTATGTGAGTAAATCTGCTTCTCTCATTTTGAGTTTGTTTCAGCAGGTTCAAGGATGTGACAGGGGAGGTGGGGGGGGGGAGAGGAGCAATTTCTCTATAGAGCATTGTCTCAACCTGGGGTCGCCTATCAGATATTTACATCATGACTCATAACAACATTACACTTATGAAGTAGTAACAAAAGTAATTTTATGGTTGGGGGTCAGCACAGATGAGGAACTATATTAAAGGGTCTCATAGGAAGATTGAGAACCACCGTTATAGAGCCTATGGGTAGGACAAGCGACACGAGAAGGAAAGAGATCGTGGGTTTAAGGGGGAAATCTGAACTATTTCTGATTTAGCTCAGTGGTAGAACACTTGTCTAGCAAGCTCAAGGCCCTGGTTCGGTCCTCAGCTCTGAAAAAGAAAGAAAGAAAGAAAGAAAGAAAGAAAGAAAG
>NW_026596244.1:11896481-11902245 GCF_907164565.1 Psammomys obesus | reverse complement strand
AAGGAAGGAAGGAAGGAAGGAAGGAAGGAAGGAAGGAAGGAAGGAAGAAAACAGACAAAAAGGGGGTAATCTGGTTTCAAATCTCAACTATTTCTGGTTACAGAGCATTGTGTGTGTGTGTGTGTGTGTGTGTTTGTGTAATCTCACTTCGCTAAGGTCAAATGTAATCACAGGCATAAAGGCCAGTTTATTAATTTGTTTTTAAGTAGGGGGGTTTCCCCTTACAGCTCTTCCTCGCTGATGAAGATGGAGCCACATCTCTGACAGGAAGCACACCAATCCACCATTTTTTTAAGAATCACTTTGAGATGCAGATATGGGATAGAGAAGAGGAAGTAGCTTCAAAGCCCGGAATCTTCCTCCCGTGGGAGGGAGGACAGGAAGCGGCTCAGCGCACCACCGGAGTCCACTGCTGGGGTGGGGGTGGGGGCGATCTGGGCTGTTCTTCTCCGTTCACGTCCGGGGGAACTGCTGCGGCGCAGGTCTGGGTGGTCTCCAGCAGACCGTCTTAACAGATGTTGAGCAGAAACGGATGCCAGAGATACACTGACGGGGAGACAAGGTGTTGAAAGGAGGGACAAGTTGCCGCTCTTGAGGATGGAGAGAAAGATAAGCTCCTTAACTGATTAGGGTTGACTGCAGTGTGGCCACATCAGGAAGACAGAGAGGTGCACGACGCGTCCGTTCTAAGTGCACCGCCCTGTCGCAGGCTGAGTGTAGATACGGAAAGAAGAATCCAGAAGTAGGCAGTCGTGGGTCAGGGCGTGGTACCCCCAGTCATTCAGCCGCCACTGTCCGGGCCTCCAGGAATTCCCTCCCGGCGATCTGACAAAACCTTCCTGTGACCGGCACTGGTTTGCAAGCCCTGACTTCTCCCAGCGGGAGGATTCCAATAACCAAAATCCAAAGGGAGGGTGTGTCTCTTTAGAGTCTCCTCTTCCCGCGGGAACCCTGGCAGAAGGGTGCTCACCTCAGCAGAAATGCGCGCTGGGTCGCAGCTTCCGCTTTGACAGCCCAGTCTCGGGACTTGGGGAAATCCCACACGGAGCCTCCGACCTCTCAGTTCTGTTTTCCCTGCCCTGCAGCTACTGCCAACCTCTGGCGCCACGCGGGGCGCCCCGGGCGAGAACCCCGTGGGCGGCGCTTGCCTCGGTGGGCGGTGCTGGCGACGGGAAGCTGGGGCGCTGGGCTCGGGGCATGGCCTTCCCGCACTTCCCTGCCCTCGCGGGCCGGACCCGGAGAGCCAGAGGTCGCGGGAGCGGCTGGAGGTCTCCCAGGTAGGACACCCAGAGGGCAGAGGGGCGCCGGCAGAGCTGCTGCCACTGCGGAGCCCGCCCGCGGCCTCCCTGGCCCCGGGGTCGCGTCCGGAGTGGTCCCCGCTTTCTCGGGAAGGGCTGCTCTCCAGCCCAGCTCTCTCCGGTCCCTGGCTCGGAGCCCGGGCCGGGACAGCGAGTAAAGGCGTTCACTCGCAGGGGGTGTGTCCGCAATCACTGTTTCGGACCAGGAAGCTGTGAGCAGTTGCGGCGAGCTAGGAGTGGAAGAGAGGTCGCGCGAGGAGGTGCAGGCGGTTCTCTTCTAGCTGGGATCCTGCTTCTGCGGGTTGGGGCTTCACTTCTCAGCTTTCCCTCATCCCTGGAGCATCCGAGCCGCGGCTCTGGACAGAAACCAACTGACAGAAACGCAGGCATACGGAGTAGGTGGAGTTCTTTGAATAGGGGCTCTTCAAGGGCTCCCTTAACACCCTTGCACCCATAAATGAGAGCCCCGGGTTTACATTTTAGATGTCAGGAAAAAGGCTTTTCTGCTTTCAAAAGGGAGACATTATTTTGGGTGTAAAAAGCTCAGCTTGCTGGAATGGTCTTGGTCTTGCCTACACTACCAACTCTTTAGCAAAGAGCAAATGAGGGAGAGACCCTCTTCCTCTCCCAAAGGGAAGAGCCAACATCATGACTTGGAAAATGTGGTGTTTCTCCGTATTCGAAGTTTCTGTTCCAAGCAAAGAACATTTGCACCCTAAACTTTCAATCAATTTTTACAAAAATTGCCAGATGTTGACAATGTTTTAGAAGTTTCTAAGCTACCAGTTAATTTTTTTGTACTTCTGAATTTATAAGTAAATTAACATTTAACTGGATAAGTGCCCAATGAATAATCACCCTCGAGTTTAAAGAAGTCAAGTAAAGAGAGGGCACATAAAGTAGGAGAAAAAAATAAGAAAGTTCACAATGCAATGATTGGAAGCCTCAAAATATTAATAGTATTGAATAAGAGGGGCTTCGTTTAAATGATCAGGTTAATGGTGTCAGAAAAGACTTAACATCTACAACCTAGATACTATCTGCTCGTTTGTCTTTTTGAGATGGCTGGCCTTGAACTCACCATGTGGCTGTGGTTGACTTTGAACTCCTGCCTCCACCTCTGGAGTGCTGGGGGCAGAGGTATGCACCACTGTGCACTGTTTATTCAGTGCTGGGGTCAAACAAAGGCTTCCGTGCACACTGGCAAAGGACTCTACTGATGAGCTACAGCCCAGCCCGTCACCAGCCAATTCCAAGACATCCATTTCTTCTTTCTTGCTTGCTTTCTCTCTCGTTCCTTCCTTCTTTTAAAAAAAAATTGTTTATTTTGTGTATATGAGTGCTCTGACTGCATGTACACCTGCATACCAGAAGAGGACATCAGATCCCATTATAGATGGTTGTGAGCTACCATGTGGTTGCTGGGAATTGAACTCAGGACCTCTAGAAGAACAGAAAGTGCTCTTAACTGCTGAGGCATCTCTCCAGTCCAAGTTCCATTTCTTAAGAACACTAAACATCAAAAGGGAAAATGCACAACCAGTTATCAAAAGAAAGCTGTTGGGGGTGGGGTGGAGAGGTGGATCAGCAGTAAAGAGCGCTTGCTGCTCCTGAAGAGGGCCTGGGTTCAGTTCCCAACACCCACATGACTGTAGGGGACCACACGCCTCCTTTTGGCTTCCGAGGGCACTGTGCACACACAGCGCATGGGGATAGATCCAGGCAAAGCACTCTTGCACCCATTGGTATACAGTAAAGTGGCGCTTGCCACCAGGCCCGATGATGGGAGTTCAATTTCCAGAACCCGCGTGGTAGAAAGAAAGAACTGGCTTCCTCACATTGTTCTCTGACTTCTGCACTTGTGTTGTGGCACACGTATGCTCCACCAGTAAATAAGTGTAAAGAGTATTTGGGAAAATTGTTGTGTGACTTCGCTGAACAGACATGACAATAGCATGTGGTTGCACAGCTACAGGTTATAGGGCCCAGAAGGCACACTGGAAGGAACGTGTTGGGCTCTTCCGTCTGCCTCATTGCCTCCCATTCATCTAAGTAGCCCACCTGGGATTGGACACACCTGTCTGGACTTAGCTCTGCAGAAAGAGAAGGTTCTGATGGCCCGAATGTCCCCCAGCTCAGCAAACCATTCATTCCCTCTGCCTAGGATTCCAAACATCCCTTCTGTCTGCCCATAGTAGGAGCAAAGCAGAGTCAGTGGGCGTGAGACTTTTCTTTTGGTCAGAAAATAGGCTGTTTCTGGACCGTCATTTGGTTTGTGTGCCCAGTGAGAGAGGTGGTTTAGTCCTGTGCAATCATGAGCCAAGGAGGAGACATGCTTCCTTGGGTGTTAGAGGAGCCAGTGACTAGAACCCATGTGGCCATATCTACTTCATTTCTTCAACTACTTGTTCATTCCTCCATGCATTTGTTTATCGTTGCTGAATATATTAAACTCTAGAGGGCTCTTCAATGACCTGGCTAGCTCCCCAGGAATTGGGACAGAGACCGATTGGTTTACTTAAATAAGCCTTAAGCACAATATCTGCAGGTACGGTTTAAAATAATTCTCTAAAGCTAATCTGGCTACTTCCCTGCTGCATTCCCTAAGTTACTTGCCAGTAAGTCGTCCTGTCTAGGCTGGATCTGTTCCGTCAGGCCATATCTGCTCTCCTTATCTCTTTCTCTCTCTGCTTCTCCCAGTCTCATGGTCCCTAGCTGAAAACCCAGCCTGGGAGCAAAGTTCCGCCTACCTCTGTTCTGCCCAGTAATTGGCTGTCAGCAATTTTAGTAACCCATTAGAGATAATTGGGGAAAAGTTTATGCAGCATCACTTGGTAGATGTGAGAATGCACTTGTCTGAACTGCAACCAGATCTTAGGGCACAGAAATTAGCATTTGTACACATAGCACCAGACCAACCCCCAACAGTTTGTTTTCCAACCCACATTTATGTTGAGCCCTGTTTTTTTCTCTCATATGGTTGTTTAAAATTTCTTCATTGGCAGACAACATCTGCTAGTGCTATTGTATATATCAGAAAATTAATTTTAATTTAAAAATTTTAATAATTTATTTAATTTACATCCCTATTGTAGCCCCCTCCCTTGTCTCCTTCTGACCCTATTGTCACTCCCTCTCCCCCCCTCTTTCCCTGTTCTATTTTTCAGAAAGGGGTAGCCCTCCTCCCCTATCATCTGACCCCAGCCTATCAAGTCTCATTAAGACTGCTTGCATCCTCTTCCTCTTTGGCCTGGCAATGAACCCCTATACACACACCAGGAGGAAGTGATTAAAGAGCAGACAATGGAGTCCATGTCAGAGACAGCTCCTACTCCTCTTACTAGGGCACCCCCATTGAGACTGACCTGCCTGTCAGCTACCTCTGTGCAGGGGTTCTAGGTCCTCTTCATGCATAGTCCTTGGTTGGTACATTAGTCTCTACAGGCTCCCATGGGCCCAGATTTGTTGGCTCTGTTGGTCTTCTTATGGAGCTCCTGTCCACTCTGGATCTTTCTATTCTCCCACTCTTCCATAAGACTCTCTGTGCTCTGCCCAAAGTTAGGCTGAGTCTCAGCATCTGCATCAATCCCCCGCAGGTGGAGTCTTTCAGAGGACATGTATGGTAGGCTCCCGTCCTGTCTCCTCTCTTCATAGGCTTGATGTTGGCTATAGGCTTGCTGTATATTGCCTTTACTATGTTTAGATATGTGCCTTGATCTCTCCAAAACTTTAAATATGAATGAGTGTGGGATTTTGTCAAATGTTTTTTTCAGTATTTAAGGAGATGATCATGTATTTATTTTTTCCTTCAGTTTGTTATAGTTGGATTACATTGATGGATTTCTGTATATTGAACCACCCGTGCATGCCTGGGATAAAGCCTATTTGGTCATGGAGGATGTTATCTTTGATGTGATCTTGGATTTGGTTTGCTAGTATTTTATTGAGTATTTTTGTGTGAATGTTCATAAAAGAGATTGGTTTGAAGTTCTCTTTCTTTCTTGGGCCTTTGTGTGGTTTAGGTATCAAGGTGACTGTGGCCTCATAGAATGAGTTCGGTAATGTTCCTTCTGTTTCTAGTCTGTGGAACAGTTAGAGGAGTATTGGTATTAGCTTTTCTTTGAAGGTCTGGTGGAATTCTGCACTGAAACCATCTGGCCCTGGGCTTTTGTTGGTTGGGAGACTTTTGATGACTGCTTCTATTTCCTTAGGGGATATAAGACTATTTAATTTGTTTACCTGATCTTGATTCAGCTTTGGTAAGTGGAATCTGTGAAGAAAATTGTCCATTTCATTTAGATTTTCGTATTTTGTGACATATAGGCTTTTGAAGTAAGACCTAATTATTTTTTGGATTTCCTCAGTGTTTGTTGTTATATCCCCCTTTTCATTTCTTGATTTTGTTGATTTGGATAGTGTCTCTGTGCCATTTAGTTAGTTTGGTTAAGAGTTTATCTTGTTGATTT
>NW_026596244.1:11807586-11896471 GCF_907164565.1 Psammomys obesus | reverse complement strand
TCTTCTTCTTCTTCTTCTTCTTCTTCTTCTTCTTCTTCTTCTTCTTCCTCCTCCTCCTCCTCCTCCTCCTCCTCCTCCTCTTCCTCCTCCTCCTCCCTCTTCCTCCTCCTTCTTCCTTCTTCTTCTTCCTCCCCCTCCCCCTCCCCTTTCCCTTCCTCCTCCTCCTCCTCCTCCTTCTTTTCTAGGACTTTCAGGTGTGCCATTAAGTTGCCTGTATGGGATGTGTCCAATGTCTTTATGAAGGTACTTAGTGCTATGAACTTTCCTCTTATTGATGCTTTTTTTGTGTCCCACATGTTTTAGTACGTTGTGCCTTCATTTCACGGAATTTTAGGAAGTCATTAATTTCTTTCTTTATTTCTTACCTGACACAGTTGTTATTGAGTAGAGAGTTCTTCAGTTCCCATGTGTGTGTAGGCTTTTTGCTATTTCTGTTGTTGAGGTCTAGCTTTAGTCCATCATGGTCTGATAGGATACAAGGAATTATTTCAATCTTCTTGTATCTGTTGAGGCTTGCTTTGTGGCCTACTATATGGTCAATTTTGGAGAAGGTTCTGTCAGATGCTGAGAAGCATATTCTTTTTTGTTTGGGTGAAAAGTTCTGTAGATATCTGTTAGGTCCATTTGATTCATGACATGTTACTGTCATTATCTCTTGGTTTAGCTTCTGTTTTGTTCATCTGTCCTTTGATGAGAGTGGGGTGTTAAAGTCTCCCACTGTTAATGTATGAAGATAATGTATGATTTAAGTATTATTAATTTTTCTTTTACAAATGTGGATGCTTTTGTATTTGGGGCTTAGAAGTTCAGATTTAAGATGTCATCTTGGTAGAATTTTCCTTTAATGAATATGAAGTGTCCTTCCTCATCTCTTTTGATTGATTTTGGTTGAAAGTCTATTATATTAGATATTGGAATGTCTACTCCTGCTTGCATCTTGGGTCCATTTGCTTGGAAAACCTTCTTTCAGCCCTTTACTTTCAGGTAATGTTTATCTCTGTGGCTGAGGTGTGTTTCTTGTATGTTGCAGAATGATGGTTCCTGTTTACGAATCCATTCTGTTAGTCTGTGCCTTTTTATTGGAGAGTTGAGTCCACTTATGTTGATAGAGATTAATGACCAGTGACTCTTAGTTCCTTTTATTTTGATGTTGGTTAGGGAAGTGTGTTTGTGTACTTGTTTGCTTTTAGTTTTGCTGTAGTGAAGTTATTTATTTCCTGGATATATTTAGTCTTCTTGGGTTGGATTTTTCCTTCTAGTATATTCTGTAGGAATGGATTTGTGGAAAGGTACTGTTTAAATTTGTTTTTTTGTTGTGGAATATCTTGTTTTCTCCATCTATGATGACTGAAAGTTTTGTATAGTAGTCTGGGCTGACATCTGTGTTCTCTTAGGGTCTGCATGATATCAATCCAGGCCCTTCTGGCTTTCATAGTCTCTGCTGAGAAGTCAGGTGTGATTCTGATGGGTTTGCCTTTATATGTTACTTGGCCTCTTTCCCTTGAAGCTTTTAGTATTTTTTTTTTTTGTTGTTGTTGTTCTGTACATTTAGCGTTTTGATTATTATGCGGCAGGAGGATTTTCTTTTCTGGCCTAATCTATTACGTGTTCTGTAGGTCTCTTGTATGCTTATAGGCATCTGTTTCTTTAAATTGGGGAAATTTTCTTCTATGATTTTGTTGAAATTATTTTCTGCACCTTGGAGACAGGAATCTTCTTTTTCTTGTATTCCTATTATTCTAAGATTTCATCTTTTCACAGTGTCCTCGATTTATTGGATGTTTTGTGTCAGGGATTTTTTTCACATTTTTTTTTGATGGATGCATCAATTTCTTCCTTTGTGTCTTCTACACCTGAGATTCTTTCCTCCATCTCTTGTATTCCATTGGAGATGCCTACCTCTGTAGTTCCTGTTTTCTTCCCTAAGTTCCCCTTCTCCAGGATTTCTTCAGTTTGTGTTTTCTTTAGTGTTTCCATTTACATTTTCAGATCTTGAACCGTTTTGTTAACTTCCTTGACCTGTTTGTTTGTATTTTTCTGCCTTTCATTCAATTCCTTCACCTGTTTGAACTTTCCTCTATTTCTTTCAGTGATTTAATTATTTCCTCTCTAAAGGTCAAAATATTTTTGAGTGTATCTTCCTCTATTTCTTTACAGATTTTGTTTCCTCTGTTATCTTTATAAGCATAGATTTTAGGTCATTTTCTTGAGCTTCACTTGTGATAGGGTATCCAGGCTGCTTGTCTTAGGATAATTTGGTTCTGAAGATACCATATTGGTTTGGCTTTTGTTGACTGTGTTTTTATGCTAGCCTTTACCCCCCCCCCCCCCCCCCCCGTTGTCTCTGGCATTGGCTGGTAGTTTCTGGTGCCCCCTGGAGTCCTGGGGGTGAGGGTTCGGTTTGGGAGAAGTCATGGGCAGGAAGCTGGATGTTCTTGCAGGAGCCCTCTTGTTGGCAGGTATGGTTTCCAACTGTTGGGTGGTTCTCAGGGAACTGCTGTGGCTCTGCTCAAGTGTAAGATCCTGTGGGCTAACTGGACTCCTCAGGAGCCCGGGGCTCTTCTTTCACCTGAGAGAGACCTGGAGACAGCTGCCCTGCCACTGTCTTTCTTGCTCTGAGGTAAATGATTTGCAGTGGCCCAGACACTGTGCTCAGACACTGTTTGCTGGGCGCAGCCATCTTGAAGAGCCAGCAAGCCCAGAGATTTGGTCAGTCTCCCCAGGGAGACAGGTTGAGCTTTGCAGCAGTATCTGGGCTATTCCTGTTGTTCCCATGCATCGGGAGGCCTGAGGTTGGAGCTGCGTGCCCTGGTACCCAGAAGATATTCACTGGCTGGTGAGCATAGTGGTCAGGCATGTGGAAGCTCCCGAGCTGAGGGAGCCCAGGGACATTTCTGTGGATTAGCGGGTGATCTCAGGTCAGATCTAATTGTTTCCGTCTCCTAGGGGTTTCTTCTCGACTGGGAGACCCAGTCTCTGGTGTTTTGAGGCCCTCAGTTCAGTCTAGAATGGTGAACACAGGGTGCAGGCATGTGCCTAGGCGTTGGCAACTGAGCACCTTCGAAAACCCAGGAACTTTCCTGGGGATTAGCTGGGTGACTTGAGATCAGTCCCGATTGTTTCTCTCACCACGGAGTTTCCTCTCACCCGGAAAACAGAGTCACTGGTGTGTTGGGGCCACAGTCCAGTCTGTTGGTTGCTGTGCAGTCACTGCTGCCCTGCTGATCAGACACAGTGTGTGATCATCCTGGATCCTCAATCCCAGAAAATTAATTTTTAATCTTCAGTCATGTATTGCAATTTGCCCCTAAGTTATTTCTTGTACAATGTGTGTGTGTGATAGAGAGAGAGAGAGAGAAAGAAAAAAGATAGAAAGAAAGAAAGGAAGAGAGAGAGAAATGAGAATGCACACAAGACTGAAAATCATGACATGCCATTAGGTACATTCACTCATATGCGCTTTATTTGTTTTAAGGTCAAATCTCGGAAGATGATACCTGCTCTTTGGACCTTCTGGACTTTGCTGGCCATGACAGGCCTCTCCAAGGAAGGCTGTTGTGCTCAGGTACCTCTGTCGTGTGACACTGCTGGTAAATGTGATGGCCGCTCCAGGTCTTTCACCTCTATTCCTTCAGGACTCACGGCAGCCATGAAGAGCCTTGACCTCTCTAACAACAAGATCACCTACATTGGCCATGAGGACCTGCGGGCATGTGTGAGCCTCCGGGCTCTGATGCTGGAGTCCAGCGGAATCAACACCATTGAGGATGATGCCTTTTCCTCCCTGGGCAGTCTTGAACATTTGGACTTGTCTGATAATCACTTGTCTAACTTATCTTCCTCCTGGTTCAGGCCCCTTTCCTCCTTGAAATACTTAAACTTAATGGGAAATCCTTACAGGACTCTGGGGGAAACATCACTGTTTTCCAGCCTCACAAAATTACAAATCCTCAGAGTAGGAAATGCTGATGCCTTCAGTGGGCTTAGGAGAATAGATTTTCTTGGGCTGACTTCTCTCGATGAACTTGAAATTAAAGCATCAGGTCTCCGGAATTATGAGCCCAAAAGTCTAAAGGCAATTCAAGACATCCATCACCTGACCCTCCACCTGAGGGAGTCTACTTTCCTGTTGGGGATTTTTGCAGATATTCTGAGTTCTGTGAGATGTTTGGAACTTCGAGAGACTAGCATGACCAACTTCCTCTTTTCAGAACTGTCTGTTAATGAAAGCACTTCACCGATGAAAAAGCTAGCATTCCGAAATGCAGGACTCACCGACAAAAGCTTTAATGAATTTCTGAAACTGTTGCCTTACATTTCAGAACTGTCAGAGGTAGAATTTGATGACTGTACCCTCAATGGAATTGGCAATTTCAACCTGTCAGAGTCAGACATCGTGAGAGAGCTGGGTAAAGTGGAAACGCTAACAATCCGGAGGCTGCACATCCCGAATTTTTACTTATTTTATGATCTACGTTCTGTATATTCCCTCCTCCAGAAAGTTAAACGAATCACAGTAGAAAACAGTAAGGTTTTTCTGGTTCCTTGTTTGTTTTCCCAGAATTTAAAATCATTAGAATTCTTGGACCTCAGTGAAAATTTGATGGTTGAAGAATATTTGAAAAACTCAGCTTGTGAGGACGCCTGGCCTGCTCTACAAACCTTAATTTTGAGACAGAACCATTTGAGATCAATAGAAAGAACTGGAGAGATTTTGCTGACCCTGAAAAACCTGACAGCCCTTGACATCAGCAGGAACAGCTTTGGTCTTATGCCTGACACTTGTCAGTGGCCAGAGAAGATGCGCTTCCTGAACCTGTCCAGTACAGGGATACAGGGCATAAAAGCATGCATTCCTCCGACACTAGAAGTGTTGGATGTTAGTAACAACAAACTCAATTCATTTTCTTTGCTCTTGCCTCGGCTCCGAGAGCTCCATATTTCCAGAAATAAGCTGAAGACTCTCCCGGATGCCTCCTTCCTCCCTGTGTTACTGGTCATGAAGATCAGAGAGAACGCAATAAGCACTTTCTCTGAAGACCAGCTTAGTTCTTTTCCCAACCTGGAGAGTCTGGAAGCAGGGGCCAACCACTTCATCTGCTCCTGCGAATTCCTGTCCTTCACGCTGGAGAGGCCAGGCCTGGCCCAGGTCCTGGTTGGCTGGCCAGACAGCTACCTGTGTGACTCCCCGCCCCGCCTGCATGGCCAGAGGATCCAGGATGCCCGGCCCTCAGTCTTGGAGTGCCACCAGGCTGCACTGGTGTCTGGTGTCTGCTGTGCCCTTCTCCTGATGATCCTGCTCATAGGCGGCCTGTGCTACCATTTCCATGGGCTGTGGTACCTGCGGATGATGTGGGCATGGCTTCAGGCCAAGAGGAAGCCCAAGAGGGCTCCTTGCAGGGATGTTTGCTATGACGCCTTTGTTTCCTACAGCGAGCAGGATTCCCACTGGGTGGAGCACCTCATGGTCCAGCAGCTGGAGAACGGCGACCCGCCCTTCAAGCTGTGTCTCCACAAGCGAGACTTTGTTCCTGGCAAGTGGATCATTGACAACATCATTGATTCCATTGAAAAGAGCCACAAAACGGTGTTCGTGCTTTCTGAGAACTTTGTGCGGAGTGAGTGGTGTAAATACGAATTGGACTTCTCCCACTTCAGGCTCTTCGAAGAGAACAATGACGCCACCATCCTTGTTTTGCTGGAGCCCATAGAGAAGAAAGCCATCCCCCAGCGCTTCTGCAAACTGCGCAAGATAATGAACACCAAGACCTACCTGGAGTGGCCCTTAGATGACACTCAGCAGGAAGTGTTCTGGACAAATCTGAGAACTGCAATAAAGTCGTAGGTCTTCTATCCAGTTCCTGTCTTGCCTTAACTGTGGTCTTTGTGACATGAACTGAAACAAACTTTATTCTGACATAATTATGTAACTATCACAGAACTGTACTACTGAGGATTTGGGAAGTATAATTAATAGCCGTGAGCTTTATCTTGAACACTGTTGTATAAATATCTGATGTCAGGAGAATGGTTTCCCTGTTTTTCTTTATATTGTGGGTGGCCAAGGTCTCTCTCCATTATTGATACCTGAATAAGCTGTCCCTTAGCACATCTGGAAACAGTACATAGAGATGAAGACTTAGCGCCTGTAGCCAGTCAGTGTGCTTTCTGCACAGAAGCACGCATGGTGGCTACAGGAAACATTTCCTAATCTACTCAGCTGCCATTCTCTGTGTAGCTGATGTCAAGGGCAAGGAGTCACAGTATTTGGGGCATGCAGGCAAATTTGTTGCTATTCTTAAAGAGAGGACTGTGTCCTCCCACTCCATCAGCTCCTCCCGCATACCGTACAGCTGCATGTTGGTGCAAACCGGCTTTGTCTTTCTGAGTATTTGATGGCTTACTCTAGACATAATTCTTTGAAATAATGGATGTTACACAAGATACAGTAAATCTTGTCTTGCCTTGAGAACAGAACGAGTGAGTATAAATTAAATATTAATTTGAAAGGAACTGAAGGAACTCTCCCATGTCCTGTGCAGACTGCCACTGGATTTCAGGTGTTAATTTCCCTGTGTGGCCACGGCTCCTAACCCCCACAGACATTCTCTTGTTTTTTCTCCTGTGCAAAGTCTTGTTTCTAATTCTATAAAGCTTTTCTTTTTCTATCTGAAAATATATACATTTGAGCAAAAGATTTTTAAAATAATTACATACCTAGAGGTTTCCTAAGACTCAAAATAACCCACATGCAGTAATCTGAAGACAGCCACCATTGCCTTTATTGTTTATAATATTTGATAATGCATCAAATTTTAACGCAATATTCTTTGCTAAGAGTTCTTCACTGGTTCTCAGCAACTTTTACCTTGTGCTTGGAACTGCATGCAAAAAGGAATGAACCTCCTTTGCCCTCTGTTCAGTTCTTGACCAAAATTACGTTTATGAGGTTAATTGGGTTTTAGAGTCAGGGACTCCAAAATTTTGGGCAAGTTACTTACCATAACCCAAAATATTTTCCTGTCTTAAAATGGGCAGCGTGATCTGTTCATGCTGGGCTATTGAGGGCGTGAGGCGTGGTAGCATGAGAAAACCACACTCTCTGGTCACCATTGCTGCCAGGAGAATTCTCAGGGAGAAGGTAACAGACCTATCCAGATGGGCTCTTTGGGTTCATGTGTAGTTATAGCCTGTTGTAGATATTTGCTGCGGATATTAGTGTTTTACAGAAAATTATTTATTCTTTATATTACCGTTTCTATGTAGGTATGTTCCTATTATTTCCCTGGTAGAGAGATTAGTGGCTCTGTTGTTCACAGAAAAATGCCCCCAAGGAAGAGGCACATTAATGTGTAGTAAACTTTAGTGTGGGAACTTATACAATGCTGCTTTCTTTCACAAGCTCCTGGGAAGAAAACATAGGCCAGTCTGTGAAATAAGTGGACACACCAGGAGGAAGCACAGAAATCCAAGACAGTAATGAACTTTATTCCTACTTTTCTATTTCCTACCGTGATCACCACATTGCCAGGAGAACCAGAAAGACCAAACACAGACTTAATCTTCACCAGAGTTGTGTTGACTTGATCCAGTATATGTTTCTAAATAATTTAAACAGTAATGGAAACACTTTCATAGTTTGATAGATTTAAAATGATCTTTAAGCTTCATTACTCATGTAACTGAAAACTACTTTCAGCAAAGTGGCAGGCTGCAAAATTAACCCACACAGAAATCAGTAGCTTTTTAAAAACCAGTGGTAGACATACTGAAAAAGAAAGCAGGAAAACAATACCATTGACAGGAAAACACCTAGGGGTAAATTTAACTAGCTGAAAGACCTCTATAATAAAAACTTTAAAACATGAAGAAAAAAAATTGAAGGTAAAAGAAGGTAAGATCTACCATGTTTATAGATCCAAAATAATTTCTATTATGAAAATGGCCACCCTATCAAAAACAGTCCACAGATTTAAAGTGATACCAATGAAAGTTCATATGCTATTCTTCACAAAAATAGAAAAAAAATCTTAAATTTCATATGGACTCACAAAAGACCCCAGGTGGACAAAGCAATCCTAAGTAAAAAGAATACTGCTAGAAGTATCATTTGACTTCAAATTATACTACAGAGCCATAATAATAACAATCGCATGATACTAGCATCAAAACAGGCACATGAATCAATGGAATAGAGTAGAGATCCCAGATTCATTAATACACAATGAATAAAAGCCAGAATCCTCAGCAAAAGATGCTAGGAAAACTGGGTATCTACACATAGAAGAATATAACTACATTGTATCTTTCCCTGGCCAAATGGTGTAGCCACAGTTTTTGGATGTTTTATTGGGTTCTTTTTCCTATCTCCCTACCCTACCCTTATCCCTTCCAACCCCCAACACTAGGTAGGAGTGAAAGAAGGATAGAGGGGAAAAAGGGGGCATCAATCTCATTAGACGAATTCCTGCTGATTAGGAGTGTTGAGCTCCTTGGGGCAAGTCCAATCTTCATCATCAGGGTATCTCTAACCAGCAACCAGCAGTCCAGCAAACAGCAACAAACAGCAACCAGCAAAAGGAGCAAACAGCAGCAGGGGGAGCAGCAGCTGTCGCGGGCCTCTCTTGGGGCTCTCAAGAGTCCTCAGAATTCCAAACATAAACTATTTTCAGCTGGAAAAATCATGCCCCTGCCAGAGCATGAGACAAACCATAGTCAGCAGCTGTGGACAGTCTCAAGCAGCAGCATATCCAATACCTGGGATTTAAAAAAAAAAAAAAAACATATTCCCAACATAACTGGGCTTTTAAAGAAACCAAAATTCTCACTACAGAATGGAGCAAGGACCTTGATATAATAAACTCTGAAACTGGAAAGCTGAAGAGATGGCTCAGCAGCTAAGAGCACTGGCTGCTCTTCCGAGGGCCTGAGCTCAATTCCCAGAAACATGGTGGCTCACAACCATCTGTAATGGCATCTGATTATTTCTGATGTGCATGAAAACACAACACTCATATACATAAAATAAACAAATCTTAAAAACAAACAAACAAAAAAGAAACTCTGAAACTGATAAAGGGAAAGGTACCAAGAAGTGGATTATTTGCAATTTCTGCCATGTGGTGTGTAAGCCTTTGAAATTGGTTTGTGGGAAGAATACAGAAGAATTTAAGACCAGTCCTTGTATGCTATTCTCAGAGATTAGTGGCCATTCCACTAGGAGTTTGGAAGATCAGAATGGCAATAGAAACACACATAGTGAAGACAAGGCCCTTGAGGTTTCCTGGATGAATTCACCAGGAATGGGATGAGGTGACACTCCTGTTATAATCTAGCAAAGAATTGGTCTGTAGTCTGCCTCTGTCATGAAAGTTTGAATAGCTGAATTCAGAAGTAATGGATTAATTTATTTGGTGAAGGAAATATCAGGAAAGTATAACATACAGGCTGAGAAATGTTTGTTGCTTGCTGTGGTTAACCAACTTCATAGCAAGAAGGACAAGGGAAAAGCAGAGCAGATTTGAAAAATTTGCAACGTGATAAGGAAAACATTGTGATCATATTGCTCTGTGAACAAAGCAAGTGCTAGGAGAAAAAAAATGACAGCTGTTAAAGATATTAGTAAAATAAGGAGAAAAGCATACACTTTATATTGGGAAAATAAGAAATGTACCTTGAGGCCAAGACTCATCCACTGAAGGCTCCATGGTATAAAAATAATGAACTTTCGCTAAGAAGAGCATCATCTGGAGGCTCGCCTGAGAAATAGCCCGAGGAGGATCAGCCACTGAGGCTGCCGTAGTCACATCCAAGGGGGCCTGGATACTTGCTAAGCTGGCAGTAGAATGTGGTCCGTCTATGTGAAACTTGCTTTGTTACACGTGCAGAATGCAGGAGTAATTGGTGATCATATCTTTCTCCAAGTTTCCAGAAAACAAAACAAATCAAGACAACAGATGAGGTGGTTATGTATAGCTGGGTTGGATTCCCTGAAAAGCCCCAAGAGGCCTCTGTAGGAAACACTGCGGCATAGTATAAGTTGCAGTGGGGACCCATCACTTCTGACAGGAGAAGCTGCAGGCATTGAGCAGAACTGGCCGCAGAACTACAGTCACTGCAAGCGGCAGGGCATCAGACTTTGCTTCCCGACCTCTCTGGATCATCTCCAAAATCCAAACAGAATGCCAATGTTGAACGCAGGACCACAGCTTTAAAAATATCTTTACCACACGATACAGTGGGGAAGTCTGCGGTGCTATCCCAGCTTCAGGAAACAGTTAATGCCCTGAGCCGGGCCACCACGTAATGAAGCCAGTCTGAGATCTTTACATAGAGCGTGTGTGTGCCTTCCCAGCTGAGGCTAAGTTAAGGGCCAAGCAGAAGAAACACCCATCAACATCTCTTGTGGATATGATTAACATGTCTCAAAGGGGCGACTCCTCTTGTAAATTCAATGTGCTCTATTTAAAGAGTTTTATATGCTGGTCCCCATGATGTGTGTGGTCCCAGCGGCTAGTGAGGCTGAGGCAGGAGACACACTTGAGCCTGAGAGTTTGGAGCCTGCCGTTGGGAGACAGCCTCTTGAAAAAGGAATAAAAATAAGTATATATACAAGTTAAAGCATCCACAAAATCCTCAGCAGTACGATTGTTATTTACGTCACACCCAATTCCCGAAAATAAGCTGAGAACACTCACCTTAAGACCAAACAGTGACAAGGGCAAGGTATATGCTGAAGAAAAGGAAAGGAGAAATTCGTTTATGGAAAACCAAGGAATCTAGCAGCTGCAGCTATGTGGGCAAAACCTGACCTCTGGACTCCCCAGAGTGGACACATCAGAGGGGATTCGGGACAGGAAGAAGAGTAGAACCGGTTTATTCCATAGGACATACCTTTTATTTTTTTTCTTGGCATCACTAGTAAACTGTGCCAAGACAGCTTAACTGATGGACAGTCTCACTGATGGCCATGTTGCCAATGAAGACCACCTTTCTCACACAAGGGTTTCCTTGCACGAATCTTAATAAACAGAGCGTATGCTGCACGCAGTGGTCTGTTCTTTCTAGCAATAGGAAGAAACAGATCCCTCTCTGTTGTTTAAAGGCTAATTTAACATGGCAACTGGTTTCCTGACAGTCACCTCACATTGGACAGGAACTTCAGGAACAGTAGGTGAGGAAGGGAAGGGGACCCCAGGCAAACAGTGAAGTGCCAAGCCTGTGGGTGGAGCAGGAGGCTGCACAGCTGGTCTCACCCACAGCTTCACCCCGAGATCCAAAGACCCAGTGACGCAGGCTCTTCTCATGTCCAGGCTGAAAGAGTCGCTGTCTGTAACAGTCAGAGGTGGAACAGCCACCACAGGGCCACAGGCTTTTGGGCTGGTGAGGAACAGAGGAGTGGAGAGGAAGGACATTGCCTCCTCGGGACTGTGGCATTTCTGGCTGTCAGCATGTACAGAAGGTCAGCCTCCCACGAGAAGACGTCTGTGGCAGGCTGATGCACCTTCTCTGTGCCCTCTGCTTAAGAGGTGATAGCTTGAATCCCTTGGATCCTTAGAAGAAACATGTTATGTTCTTGGGACAGAGTTATGGAGGACGAAGTCTTTCTAGTTAGTTCTCATTGAAGGTTGTTGCTTTCTTGTGATCTTTTGTTTGCTTCGGTTTTTGGAGACAGAGTTTCTCTGTCTCCTGAACATACTTATGCTACTGCATACTAGAAGGATACGGGTTGCTGAGCATCCTCTTCAAGTCAACCTTCTCTTCGCAGTAAGGCCAAGTCTTGGCTATCCTGTGTTCGCTTTGTAGACCAGGCTGGTCTTGAACTCATAGCGATCTGCCTGCCTCTGCCTCCCCAAGTGCTGGGATTACAAGAACGCGACAGCACTCCGGGCACTTATTGTGGTCTTACTGAGATACGCATTTATTCTGTTGTGCATTGTTGTGTCTGTAGTTTGTTTTGTTTTGAAAGTCCTGGTTGTTGCTGTTAGCTCCCTGAGTCTGTGGATCTTTGTTTCCTTTCAGTATCATTATTGCTGGAATTTAGTCCAAAAAGATAAGGCATAGCAAGAAAATTTAAATGCTAAGATGCAAGACAAGATGAAATCTAATCATTTCTGGTAAAGATAAAATCTGTTTAGCCCCAAAACAGCTCTCTCCACACTAGTTCACAGTTTCAGCTTTTAAAATTTCAATTTCAATTTATTGGTGATATATCCACAAACCCATCTAACTGAACTATTTGTCCATCCATCCATTCATCATCTCTGTTATTCTTCCTCATGTAGTGCCCATTTTTGAACTGCCCCAACACATTTCTACTAAATCTCTTAACACGGGAAAGTATGAGCCATAAAGAGTGGAAAGGTCTTGGGTTATTTAATCTCCTAGCCAGAATAGGAAAAAAAGCACAGAAAACCCAAAGAGAAGTCGTCTGGAAATAAGTTGTTAGGGACAACAAAAGTTTTCTACCACAGCTACACAAAGACAATGGCGGTTCAGGTGGTGCTGCGCATCCCTGAACATACTTATGCTACTGCATACTAGAAGGATACGGGTTGCTGAGCATCCTCTTCAAGTCAACCTTCTCTTCGCAGTAAGGCCAAGTCTGCTTCTTCCCTACGATACACCAACCTCAGATGCAGAATTCATGAAAGCTGAAACAGCTCCTTAAGAAAAGTCAGTAAAGAGCAGTGCCTGGATGGTGGTGACCCGGAAGTTCAGTAAAGAGCAGTGCCTGGATTATGGCAACCTGGAAACGATCCTTCTGTCTAAGGCATGGAAAGCTCAGAGCAGTGATCTGTCGGCCAGCACGACTCACTCTGAGTGTGCATATCCCCAGTTTAGGAGAGACAACGACAGTGAGGATGGGATGGGCACTGTAGCAGCCTTATGGCCCTGATGAATTTACTTAACGTCTTGGCCTTGTTTGTGCCTTTCTTGATTCTAGTAAGAATTAGATGAAGAACATGAGGACCCTTTTGCATAGTAGTTTTTATGCAAATGTATCTTTGTGCTCCCTGTATTTGTGCATTTCCCACACACATGCTCTGGCCTTCCCAATCCTAGAGTGTATGCATTACTTGGTACTTTGTATGAGTACTGACAGGCGCTGGGGTTATGTGTATTCTTAAACTTCTGGCTGTTTCTCTTCCTCCCCTCCCCTTGTCTCCCTGCTGATGGAGCCCAGGGCCTCACGCACACTAAGCTTTACCACTGAATTACAAATATTTCTAATAACTTCTTAAATGCTTTTCCTCAACTTTCAAAAATTGCTGATAATGGGTCATTATTTTAATATAGTATAAACACAACAAAAGTTTCATCGTCTAGCATGTACAGATTTGTTTACATAAACATCTCTAGAAAGTCTTCCCATCGTCCTTCCACAGGCATGAATCCTGTTTTCCGCAGGGACTGGAGACAGCTTCTCAGACAGCATGGCCTGCTGTAAGCCTCCAGGCTCTCTCAAGTTACAGGTGACTGCATGAACAAGCTCCACTCACCCTTTTCCCGTGCCACCTTACGCAGGAGTCTAGGAAATGTTTATTGAATGAGCACAATGAATCTTTCAAAACTAATTATTTTTAGAAATTAAGATTTCCATGCTTTCCAGTATTGCAGATTTGGGGAAATGGTTAACTGTAACTACTGGCTGATTGACAGTCATTGGTCTGAATGTGGTTTGGGGCCAAAAGCACATGGCTTTTTGGCCAGCTACTACCGATCCATGTTGACAGCAATGATATAGAATGTCCCTCCTTAAGAAACAGAGGACTATGTTTGGAACCCTGGCAAGGTCATTGATGTAATTCCTCCAGACTTGTTCTTCATGCAACTAAGAGTTTCCACTGTTTTATGTTCTTGGAATCTTGGACATTTTGGCAATGTACTTGGATTAGCATAAAGCGGTACATTATAAGAAGGATTGCGAACTCAAACCCACACAGCCAGCCTTTAATTTTAAAAGGCTGGCACTGAGCCACACCTTCCAGACAGGTAGAGCTCTGGGGTCCCAGAGCTAGCATTAAACATTCCCATCTTCCCTATTGTGCTTTTTCATCTTCAGAGTTTCTATTCTGGAGCTCGCATGCTGGCAGAGCTTCTGCAGAGAGAAACCAGGTAACCTCTCCTGGCTAACAGGACTCACGTTTGCGCACTCCTCGCTCATGTGACTCATGCTAAAATGGGCCATTCATAATACTCCCCGCAAAGCATATTTAAAGGTGACTACATTTTAGATTACACATGCACACATGTACAGCAATCCCTAAGGGCTTTTAAAGGTGGAGAGAGAAAATATTTCCACTTGAAAATGGCTGAGGAGGCTCTGTTCCAACATTTGAAAAGTAAATCATACTTAAAACTAGGGCCAGGCTTGGAAAATTTCTACTAAGAATGATAGTTTTTTGGGGTGTGTATATCACACTAAGAAAAAAAAAAACCTCACTGTAGAATTCCATATGGTATATCTTTGTGTTTCTTCCCTTAAATTTTTAGGGCTTAAATGTTGAAGAAAGGCTATTACATTTGAGATGCATTTGGACCAGGTTCTGACTGCTAGTACTGAATCAGTGGAAAGCGTCCAGATTAAACAGGACTGAATCATTGGCCGTTCATTTAGAAGGCATTAGTGTGATAGACGGGATGAGGTGGGCTGCTGTGGCAAAGGACAGCTGGCCCAAGCATCTCCTGGCAGCAGAGCTTTGATCTGACTGGGCATATGGAGACAGTGCTGTAAAATCAGTGGTGTAATGCGAAGATGAGCAATGCTTTGTTGTATGCTTAGGAACAAGTGAAAACACAGACTGCTGGCCAACCCAGACACAACTTTGCTATCTGCAGCCACAGGCCTGGACAGCAGAGGCTGCTTTGTTCAAGGGTCCTAAGACGCCATTCTAGCTGGGTCTGTTCTCACAGACCAGGATCATCCACTGTGGCTTGAATGTGAAACACCCCTCATGGGCTCCTGTGTTTGGATACTTGATCCCAAGGTGGTGGCACCATGTCGGAAGGCTGCAGTCCTGAAGGTCACAGAGGCCAGTGGCGTTCATGGTGGAAGAATGTCACTGAAGCTCACTATAATGTCACTATAAGCTCACTGAAGCTTATAGTCCACCTTTGGTTCTGGCCTTGCCTTCTGTGTTATGGTCAGCCATGACATAACCAACACCCAGCGTGTCCATGTCTGCCACTGCACCTGCCACCGCGCCTGTTCTGCCACGATGAGCCAAAGCCCTCTGAAACTGTGAACCAGAATCTTTCTCCCCTTCAGGTTGTTTCTATGAAGAAGCTTGCTCATAGCCATGTGAAGGTGACCAAGACGGATTCCTACCGTTCCCGATCCTCTGGCCATCAGAGAGCTGTTGGAGCAAGACCCCATCAGTAGAAGTGCTGGGTGGTCCAAAAGGAAGACGCCCAATGCTCGTCCCTCTTTTGTGATCTATCACACGGGGCTGCTTTGTGGTGCTGTCATATTTAAAGGCCCCTAACTAGAAACGTTACACGAGGCTTGGTTTTCTTCTTCCTTATGGCTGTTGCTACAAGTGGGCTCCTTGTAGATTATTTTCAGTCAAAGTGGACTGTGTATGCGTTATTCCACCAAGGTTTAGACACAGATTCTACACGAACACTCTGGCATTCTTCCCTGCATCTGACATGCTCCAAAGGGCTTTGTGGTGCTGGCATGAATACAAGGCCTCTGGCATCGAGTGATACCCTAACACTATACTTGGCTCTTTTCCTCACTCTTTTTTTTCTCATTTGCTCCCTTCTGTCTCTGCTCCTTTATTCTCACTTACGGCTTCTATCAGCTTCTCCAGGCAGCACCCTGCTCAAATGGAACTGCCTTCCCGCCCATGTGGAATGAAGCCTTTTTTAAAAAAGGAAATTACTATAAAGGGGAGGCTCATTTTAATCAGCCATTCATTATTCAGCAGGGATCATAGGACAAAGTTCTGGGGCTCGAGAGTGGGGGTTATGCAGGGCAGAGAAAGTGGGGACAGAAGGCACGGATGGGAAGCCAGAAGCTTCGGGAAATCCATCAAGGGGTTCTGTGGCTGCATGAAAACGGGTGGGTGTCTTCCACGAGCCCTTCTTCGTCTGCCCCCAAAACGGCGTGGGGATCCCGCTCTCCCTGTAGAACCACCAGGGAAAGGAAAGAACACTGGTGGCGAGGAGGGCCCCTGCCATCGAGGGCACACAGGATGACCACCTCAGACACTGCCGCACAGCGCCCGGGGCCTGGGGCCTTCACTGCTTTTGAGCTGGAGTAGTATCTGAGAAGCCTTTTCTTGCAGGGCCAGCTCAGGGGCACTGAGGGAGGGCCCGTCAGCGCCAACAAACCTAGAGTGCATTGCAGTTACAGCGGTCCAGAACCTCTGCACAGGGCAGCTGTGGAGCTCTGCAGGCCGGGACCTTCCCTCCCAGCATCCTCCACTCAGAGCCCTGCAGCAAAGCCGTGCACTTCCTTTTCAAGACTCCCACGTCTGCGTGCTCAGCCTGATCAACTCCTGAAAACAACCCGCTTAGAATTTGAACTCAGGAAACCTTCATTTTCCAGAGGTGCAGGTGAGACTTTGATCAACACATCAGAAATCCTCATGAGGTGAAAAACAGTTGTTTTTGAACACAGCATTTATCCATTTTAGAGTAAAAGAAAATATTCAGAGGTAGTACAAAGAGTGGACTTGTCTGTTAGTAAGAGAGCTGTTTGAAAGACCCGGCAGACGAGTCTGGGGAGCTAAGTCGAAAAACCCACAGGGCAGCCTGGCTAAGATGGCACGGGTCCATGTCGCTTCCCGGAGGAAGGCTTCTTTCTCCGAGGTTCCGCGTTCTTTCAGTCCTTTGTTTAGTGCAGGTCCACCTGTGAAGGTCTCTAACCCCATGGAAGGTCTTCCTATCAGCCCACTCTTCCTCTCCTTCTTCCTACCTGTATTCTAAACGTCTCCTCTGCCGCTTTCGGCTCCCCACTCTTTCTCCAAAGCTCCCTCTCTGCCATAATGTTGCCTGTCCATGACGTGGCTGATCTCCATACAGACTTAGACAAGGTGGCATGTTTTTTTTTCCTCATACTTTTTTCCATTCTGGGCACCTGCTGAGATTTACAGCTTGCCTGCCTTGGGGGTTTTATTTTAGACTCTAATAAAATTGTCCGCAAGGTGTTTTTTTAATTAATTAATTTTTAAAGACCTTCATAGCTACATCTAGATTAGTGTTTCAACAAGCAAATTCAACCACAGCAATTTCCATGAAAGTGGTGTGTTGTATCAGTGAAGAGGCGTTCTGCTATCCATCTACTATCCTGGACGACTTGTTCAATTATTATTTATATCAATCTGAACTTCCGGGTTATTTGTTTGGTACTCCAGGTAATAACCTAGCACCCTTCTGCCGGCTACCAGCTGTGTGCATTGGAGGCCCCCCCCACCTCCCTGTCACCGTGGTGTTGCTCTGTTTTCACTCTCTTACCTTTGAGGGTGCTCCAGGCTCATACTGAGTATTTCTTACCCCGATCTATAAACACCCGTTTCTCCAAGAAGTCTGGCTCTTTTTATTATAGGATGCCATGAGAAATCAGGGTCCGGGCACTGGGCTGCCATTGCTTCAGGATCTCTTAGCCAACAGGAAGAGGAAACGCATCTGTGCATAGTAACTTGTGCCTATACACAAGTCTATAGATGTTTTGCACGTAACAGAGCGGGAATTATATTGATGGCTCCAATTCGAGCCCATTGCGACATGGGTACTTTGGCCACGTCTCCTTCTTATCTGTAATTTCTTGTTCTGATAAGGAGGAATTCAGAGTCTAGTATCAACTCTCCATTTATTTAGTGGCTCCATTCCAGAATGCACATACAGAACAATCAGAGTCATTAATCTATTAGCTCCGGCGACAGTCACCACATATCACAGACTGTATGGTCCTCTGTACAGCTCTCTCTGCTTATAGATCTATACTCTGCACTCAGTTTAAGGTCAGCATAAGAGTGCACACACACACACACACACACTTCAGTTAGATTCCTTTCATCACACTATTTTTTTTTTAATCTTGGGATTCTCTAACCTCCTAAATAGTTTTTAAAAAGTTTGCATGCCTGAAGAAGATCCCACGAGTTCTGTGGATGTTTGAAAAGGTCATGATGTATCCTTCAGTCTAGTGTTGAACAACAGTCCTCCTGCTATGAAAGTCTCCCCGTGCTCCCTCATGTCAGCCATCTCAGTCCCTAAGCCCCTGGCAAGCACTGATCTGCTTAGCGTCTCTATAGCCTTTTCTGAAATGTCGTGGACATGGGATCGGCCCCTCTCCACAGAAACATGCTATGAGGCCCATCCATTTGTGGATGGTTTAATAGCGTACTCCTTTTTCTTGGGAGGTTTTTATTTTGTTTTGTTTCTAACAAAGCAGATGCACTGGCTCCATTCCCAGCCACCCTGACTTACCTGATCTGTGTGACGCTCAGACACCAGCATGGGAAAAACAAGTTTGCTCCTCTCTCAGCTCACACACACGCGCAAGTGTGCACCTTGTGTATACACGGAACGCCCGTACCTATATACTGTACATATGTGTGTGTGTGCGCGCATCTAAACTGGTGACTATAAAACATTGTTTTTCTAGAATAGATTTTGGACCTAGAATGAAGATGAAGGACGAGGATGGCATTTAGCACTGTGGGGTGGGCTCGGTAAGAAGTCTGGGAGTTGGTCTTCTTGGCTGGGCTGTCCCACCCTGGAAGTTCTTCTTCCTGGGGAGAACAGAACACAGCCCATCTCTCTCTTCCTCTCATGTTCATAAACAAGCTCAAGAGGCATTGGTGAGCTTCTTAGAGACAGGATGTCTGGGTTTTCCTGGAAGTGAGAGGGAACATGTTGCCTCCTGTACACACAGTGACCATTATGAGGAGTGCGGTTTTCTGCGCTTGTCCCCGAGGTAACAACAGGAGAGGACCGGTGGAGCCCGGGAAGGCAGGGGGGACAACAGGTGCAGAGGAAGTCAAGTTCATGTCCATGTAAGTCCAGAGCCACCAAGGGGTAAGAAGAGCCCAGAACCTCACCTCTGCCACTTACACATTCCCCACTTCAGGCGGGCATAGGACACAGGAGGACCAGGATGGAAATTCTCAGGGTCATGCAGCCCGAAGTGTGTGTTCAGAGATGCCAGACACAGGCGATCGCTGATGACTAGCCTTTGTGGTAAGATTACCCTGAGTTGCTGCGATACATGAATGTTTTATGTAACATCAAATACGCTTATTTCCTTTCATAGCTAAGAAGTCAGCTCAGGGCTTCATATGTGTTAATCAAGTGCTTTACTCTTGTCTATATCCTAGCCTCTTAAATGTTATTTTTATTTTAGTAGATGGCATTTCAGTCAAAAATAAGTTTTTTTTTTAATGGCCCTTCTTTAATTAACTCTTTAAATGTTGGCAATTAAAATATTGCAGTTATGATAACTCAAATAAGTAACACTTTATTTTACAAAATGACACAATTCCCAATACTTCTACATACAGAATGTATTTTTTACATTTAAAACTTATTTATCGTGTGGTGATGGGGTGGATGGGCACACGTCTTCTGTGTGGAGGTCGGGAGACAACTTGCGGGAGTCAGCTCTCTCCCTCCGCCATACGGACTCCTGATATTGAACTCTCGTCATTAGTCTTAGCAGCAAATGCCTTTTCCACTGAGCCATCTTGTTGACCCCAGGAGTGTAGTTTTTAATTAATTAGCAATGAATAGCTTTTGACAGAATGAGACTCCAGGGAACAATAAGTCTGGAGAGCCGTGACAGTACAGAAGGGAGTGACACAGATATAGAAGGTGGGGCTGATTCTTCCCCCATCACAAAGGGCTTCAAATGAAGAAAACACACTACCCTATGGTAGATGCCATATAGTCTGAGCAGATCTCAGCAAATCTTGAGCCATTATCCCATAGTAAAGGCCATAGAACAAGGATCCAATCCCCAAATCCATGGACTCTCTAGATTTGATTCTATGAAGAAAAGCAATATAGAAGGAAGTAAGAATGAGTCATTTGGGTTGGGTAAGGGAGATATGGAGCTTGGGAAATATTACCATAATATTTAACAGGGCTTTGTGGGTATGCACTTGTTCAATAACTTGATTTTTTTTGTTTTATTTTCTCTTTTTAAAACTAGAGACTAAAGTTCTCTTCCTCAAGTTGTACCACTCAGTGTCAGTGGACAAAGGAATCTTTGATGACACCTTTGTCCTTGTATGTTATGCTCCGAGCTCATGGATGAATGAACTCTTGGACAGGACTGAACCCTATGTATGATGTGGGTTTTCCAATACATGCACACACGTATCTATTACGAAGTTTCATCTACAGATTAAGCACAGTAAGAAGTTCAAAAAAATCAACGATGAAATAATGAACACAGTGTAGTAAAACATCTGTGCTTTGAGAACAACGTTTATGAAAATCTGGTTACTTGAACACGAGCATCATAATGCGATGATAGCTGATCTGATAGCTGAGTTGGCTACTAACTGGCTAACAGGTGGGGAACAGATGCATGGCAAAGGGTGATTCGTGTGTCAGGTGAGATGGAGCACAGAGGTGAAGGATTTCATAGGCTTCTGAGCTGAGAACATTATGAAACTTGGGGTTACTATTTATTTACAGAAATTTCCATTTAAAGTATTTAATCTTTGTATATCATGAATCACTAGAGCCACAGAAAGTGAAACTGCAGTGACGAGGGACTGGCAGAGTCATGCAATGCTTGTCTGTAATTCAAGCCTGTTCTAACCAGTGCCAAGGTTTGGCTCGACATAGGAAGGCCTGGGCAGCCTACAAAGTCTGTCTCGGGATGACGCCCCATCCCAGGTACCCCAGAATCTTGGGATGGAATCCCAGTCTCAGAATGGCAGCTGTGGAGTGATAGTTTGATGGTCCATTGAACCCAAGGGCTTCTGAGGGTAGCTGAGACTGTCAGCCATTAGAGAAACAGTTCCTAGACCTAAGCAGAGATTTGAGCCACCTGGGGGATTTCTGATGTCCTGATAGCCTCTCTCAAATGCTCCTGAGTTCATGTGTGCTGCAGCTGTGAAAGGAGCCCCACTGTGGCAGCTGTCAGGTACCCCAAAGGTGAGGACCTCCGCCATAGACTCTGGGCTCTGTAGGATGGTTGCAAATATTCTGACTTGCCTAAGAATAAAAAGTCTGGAATAGATGTCATCCCTTCTTCGCACATGAAAGCACGGAGACTAGACAGACATCACATAGTAGGCGAGAAGGAAGCTCAGGTCTTCATGCCCTTTGCTTTCCATGCTGCAGCTGCCACACAGCAAGAGCCTTGGTTCTGCAAGTTGGGTTATCTTTGAAATGCACTAGGGTTCCCTGTGACAGTCTCCTCCCATGTCTTAAAGAAAGATCTTAAAAACATACAAGGCAAATGAGACAATAACCCCCATACAGTTAGCCCTGATCTTGATTCATGCACCTTAGCCCTTGCGTATTTGGTGCATTTTATGTGTAAAATGTTCTCCAGTGCCAGCAGTGGCCTGCCAGGCTTCTCTGAGTGCAGGAAGAGGGTGAGGTTGTGAGCTCACTACTGAGCTGCGGGCCGCTGCGGGAACCCCGGTCTGATTACTTTTAATATTTACTGATTTATTTGAGAAGTGGCTCATTATGCTGCCCCAGCTGACCTAGAACTCATATTTCCCCTTTCTCTGGCTTAATTATTTTTAAAAAAGAATTTCACACACAATCAGTGTTCTATATACTTTCCACTCACATGTTTTTTCCTCCTGTGATTCCTCCTGTGTCACCCCCACTCCCTTCAAACTCGTGATCCCTTCTTTAATTTCTCTTGTTTCACACACGCACCAAGTCCACGCAGTGTCACCGGTACATATCTGTGGTTACTCACTTGGGATGGGATAACCTCCCAGGGACTCCCCGTGGGGAGGGTGGCTCCTTTCTCGGTGGCCACTGATCGCCCGCATTTCTTCATCTGAATAGAGCCTGGTGGGACTTCCCCCATCCACAGGGGACAGCATTGCTGAGGCTTCCTGCCTGCAGAAGGCACCACCTGCCACAGACTGCTGCTCCTTGCAGCCCTCCTGCCCCTCTCCTGAGGTGCTCTGAGCTCAGACCCTGTGGCCCACGGGAGATTCACGGATTGGGGTGTGCTCCCCACAGTCAGGTGCATTTTGACCAGTTACAGGTTTCTGTAACAGTGCCTGTCAGCTGCAAAAATCTTCGATGAAGGGTGAGAGCTACGCTTATCAGGCAAGACCAGTTGCATGAGCTCTGTGTGACCAGAGTGAGGCCAGGCCGAGAGTTCTTGAGCTCCCTGCTAGGATCCCAAGTGCTGGGATTACAGGCACTCAGTACCATGCCCTGCTTTTCTGAGCAGCTTTGTGTGCTCATTAATTTAAAAAGGACAGAGTACAGACTTTTCACATTTAGAAAAAAAAGTGTGTGTGTGTGTGCATGCATGTGTGTCTCTGTGTGTGTATGTTATATGAACTGGGAATTCCAAAGCAGATGGCCATGCATTCTTTCAGGACACAGCCGATGTATTTACTAGGATTAGGACACTGGGGGAGATCAGCTCTGCCTTCTCTCCACACCAGAGCCGTACGTCTGCATCATCTTAGCCATTAAAACCACAGTAAGAAACTCATGGCTTCACACTGGAGAATCTTAGTGGAATATTCCCCGCCATTAGTAATGAAAAGCTAATCCTCTCCAGCCAGAAGGGCTAAGTTTTTGGCCTGTCTTCTTGTAGGAAAGTTCATGGTTAAAGGTCTAAAAATCTGAGCAGTAATGGTCTTGGAACAACTAGAATCCCAAGTGTTTCATAAAAATCTTTTCAAATATTTTAAGAGTCACAAAAATAAAGCATTAGAGACGTGTACTAAAAAAACGTAGTCTGTGACTTTCTCGTCTTAAACTAGCAGGGTTTGGCTGGCACGGTTACTCCTGTTCTGCTCTGCAGCAGCATTAGGAGCTGCCTCTGGAAGTCCTGTGAAAGGCCTATAAAATCGGATCGCTGTGCGCCAGAGGAGGTGCCCATGGCAGCACAGGGCCGATTGTTCAGCCACTTCCCTGTTATTTTATGACTCAGGGGTTGCCAGTCCCTGCTTTTTAATTTTTGTTGTGGTCCCAGAGACTTGAGGTGACTTCAGTATGAGGGATAATCTGGGGAATTTTTATTTGAGCGGCTTGCTTTCCATAGCTGTGTGATTCCTCCTAAATCCCCTTCCACGGCACAGGCCCGGTCCACGGCCTCATTAACTCCTGAGCCACCTTCTTAATAGAGAAGCAGCTCTGACTACAGACCAGGATTACCTATCCTAGTTTATTCTCTCACAAGACTCGGCTTTTCTGATATTCTTTCATTTCTGTTTCTAAGCACCCACTTTCCCCTGCCGCTCAAGATCAGTGATGCGAAATGGAAATAGAGGCAGGAGCGCACAGCCAGGAACTGAGTAACGACCTTCCTGCAGTGATGGGCCTTGGATAGAATGATGGCCCCACAGTATTCTACCACAGTTTGTGTAACTAGCAGCAGTATTTGGCTGCGTCTGTGAGGATGTTAGTCTGCTTAGGTGACGATACTTTGTGAGGGATACACATTGTGAAGCTCCTAACACAATTCTCAAAGCGCACCACCCCGATTAAGTGATTCGAGCCTACGATTTTAAATTTTCCAGCAGCCACATTCAAAAGTAAACAGGGACAGGTGACATGTATCCCAGCAACGTGTTCTCTTTCAACGTGTAATCAACACACATCCTTATTCTCATCAGACTGTCTCTGAACTCCAGTGTAGTTTCCATATAAGATGCATCTTATTTCACATTTTAAGTGCTCAGTCATCATAAAAGCTAGTGGGTTTGGCGATGGTCAGGTCAGTTCTAAGGATATTAAGAAACAAGATGTTTAAAGGGGGCTATGGACACTACGATTTCATGAAAAGGGAGCACAGCGTAGTCGATTATTCTATACCACTAGAGACCCATTTTCATTTTGTTTTGTTTTTTTGAGACACGGTTTCTCTTTGTAGCCTTGGCTGTCCTAGACTCCTTTTGTAGACCAGGCTATCCTTGAACTCACAGAGATCCACCTACGTCTGTCTCCCAAGTGCTGGGATCACAGGTGTGTGCCACCGCTCGGAGCCTCACTTTCAATGGTGATTGTCTCAGTTCGCAGGGGAACTCTTTAGAGCTCTCGATTTTTGAAAAGTTGTGTTTTGTAAGGTGTCCTTTCTTGCTCTACTCGTGGGCCCTCCAACAATAAAGCCACATGTAGATATCTGCTATGGAAAATGTGTACCTGGAAGTTGGCAGGGCCAAGTGATTCCAGCTGAGTGAAGGGCATGGCCAGGTGAATGACCCAAGAAGGTGCTTAGAGATATTTGTCTCCTAAGTAATAATACTTACTTCAGTATTAGACTGAGTCCACACATTGTAAATTTGATGGCCAGATAGCCAACTATACCAAGTGCACAGCTGGTCTTGTAGCTTAGCAGAAACCATTTGTAGACCAGTCTGCGGAAGTAGAAATTGGAGGTAGCACAGAGTATGTGAAAAAAGCACTCTGTCTTTCCAAACACTGTTTAAATACAATCTTTCTGTATTTATTTCTGGGTTGAGGAGCTTAAAATATTTTTGTTCTTTTAAGATAGGGCCTCAGTATGCAGCCAGGCTAATCTGAAACTTGAGATCCTCCTGCCTCAGCTTCTGGAGAGTGAGGATTACCTGGCTTCCTCCTGCTTCCCTTCAGATTTTGAATTGTCTGCTTATTGCAATCCTACCACCTTCTCAAGCAAATAATTACCTTAAAATAAACTTTACAGCTTATCATTAGTAAATGTTTAATTCACACACATATTTTATATACCCATCTATCTGGGGCCATGTAAAAATTACTCTAGTGAAGACATTTTAAAAACTGTGCTTTAGAACACAGGGAAAGCCTCATTTTGGGGCAGCAACTGGGTTCTATGGAGCCCATGCAGGCAGATGTTGAAAGGGACCGCCATGGGCGTGAGACCCGGACAGCATGGTAACCTGGTCATTTGAGATGTATGGGCCATGGAGCCCAGCGAAGCACATTTGGACAATTCCTGTGGTGAAGTGTTTCTGCTCAGGAGCCTGCATTGAACTAGGGAATTCTTTATGCCGTGGGAAAATAAAATGCTCGAGTTGCCAGTGAACTACTTGTACTGATTGTATTCCAGGATGAACCTAAGTACATTTGGGTTCTGAAACTCAAAGTGCTCTGACAAATCTTAAAAAGCTTGTAACATTTGGTAGTCAGGAGAAAGGCAGCCATCTGTCTACTTTTTATGGACTTTTAAAGGCTTTATAAGACCCCTATCTGGCTAGTCTAAATTGTCTCCTGACACTGCGCCCAAGCTCTTCCCAGTGTGGAATTCGGTTAACTACCTGCACACCTGCTTCATGGAGCTGCCTTGTTTTGTCTTTGAGACAGGCTCATCTGGAACTCACTACGTAGCCCAGGCTGGCCTAAAACTCATTGTCTTCCTCAAGAGAGAATTTCAAGCTTATCATCATGTTTCTTTAAACATCTCACATTGTATACTTCTGCTTTGCCAAGCTAAAAAGGAAAACTTACTGTTCTATCTGTCTTAGTATTTAACAGGACAAAGCCAAATCCACAAATGGAGAAATGGTCATGAAAATATTTCCTTGAAGCCTCTGATCTTTTTTTCTCTGAAAGGGTAAACTTTTGCCATCGTCTCCTGACCTCTGCGCACTGCGCACGCTCTCCTTCGCTCGCAGCAGAGGTTCCTCGGTGAGGACTTGCACCCCACTCACAGAGCAAGAGCAAAACTGGAGGCGTCTGAGCCCCTGTGAAATGAGCTGTGAGACCTGTGAAGATGTCATGACACTAACTCTCAAGAGGCCGCCAGCCCCCGCGGTGTTAAGCATGGGTTAGACATGCTTCTGTATTTCCCTGTGTGGTAGGTACGTTCAGCCCTTGTCCTGTTCTAAAGTGCTCCTGACACAACCTGCAGGAGAAGAAAACAAAAACAAACATGCAAACAGTCTTCTAAAGATTAAGAGGAAAAAGGTAGTTCCACTTCCCATTTGTTGTTGCCTCTGTAAAGTCTGCAGTTATGAACTTTACTGGGAGGCAAGTGTGAACGGCCATTACATACACAGGGTCTGTGAACTAACAGGATGGTACTCAGTCTCTAGCTGGCTTTACTGCAAAGGTAAACAAAGGTTAAAGGATCTCCAGAAATGGGTAGACTCTCCACGAAAAAGGGAAATTAAATGTACTTCTGAATGTTTACAAGACAGAGATGAAGCCAGGCATGGTAGGACAGGCCTATAAAATATTTTCAATACCATTTACCCACTTAGGACTTTGGTTTTATCATCTGAACTACTAGGAAAGATTAAAATACTAATTCTAGCTTTGGGAGAGCCCAAGGCCAAGGGTATTATAAGTTTTAGGCATATATCTAGCCTATATTGTGAATTCTTGTTTCAAAATAAAACAAACAAAACCCAAGACCAACCAAATAAAAACTTAAACTCAAAGTGAAGCAAAAGGGACCAGGAGGAAAGACTGACTGGGAAAATCTACCGTGGTGTTTGCCCTGAAAGAGGTTTCTGGGTGCTCTGAAGAGGGTGTAACTAATAACAGCAGAGGAGCCTCCCCTCATAGACAGAAACCGCCACCAGTACAGCTTTATCGTGAGGTACAAAGGGACAAGGCACATCTGCAGCAAAGTCACCAGCTGCCAGAGAGACCAACGGAATCTCCTTCAATGACAGGGGCCCTGAATGGCACCCCAGTTTGCTGTGTGAGGCTGGTGATTACTGACTAGACGCCAGTCCTGGGACCTCCAGCACTCACTAAAGGATTAAGGGAAAGCAACGTCGCCATCACGTCTATTCCGTAGCAATGGGTCACCTGCCAGCTGTGAGTTAATTCTGCAGAGAAGTCATGGAGGATTGGCTCAGTCACCCGAGGGCTCCCACGGGAATGCTCCGGAACGCCCCTGCCTGCCTGTTCCTTCACCTGACTGCTTTAGACAAAGCGGTGTAGGGCCTCAGCAGTGAAGGGCTTTCGGATAGGACCGCATCACTGTAGCTGTAAAACTTGGGGGTGCGGAGGTCCACACTGCTTTCCTACCCTGCAGGATGACACAGAGATCAAACACAACCTCGGGAAGAAAGTGCTCGGAAAACCACACTGTGCTACATGGAGCCCAGGGCCCGCTGTTGCTGACACATGCCCACGTGAAAGGCTATGGAGGAAGCGGTGGTCGGTGACTCACAGGCTTCTGGGACATCTACCCGGACCACGAGTTCTACACTCCGCTCTCTTGCCTCCGTTAGGTCCTTCCCTGTGCTGCTGCTTCTTTCTCCTCCGTAGCTACTGGTGCCCTCTGTGTTTGTACCAGTGACCAGAGTCCAGGTGGCCTCCAGAGGGTACATCGGCTGGGCCCACCTCCACAACATGGGCTCAGGACAGACTAAGCCGCTGTAGGTCACTGGTTGCTGCGGTTACTTACGCAACAGTTGTACTTTCAGAGCAGGCCTGTCGGCTAGCCACTTCCCTTGTCAAAAGCAGACTTGGAAAAGTACGACCTTTGGTCTTCTACATTTCACAGCATCAACCTCTTATCTACTCAGAATGGTTACAAAGAACCGCCAACGGGTTTCGTCTCCAAGGGGGAACAACCACATTTTAGGATCGCCTCTCAGAGCCCCACTGACTGGCTTGGCAGTGAAGAGCCCCGTGTCTGTTCATTGCACTCCCAGCATGGTGGGAAGGGTCGCTAGAGAAACACACACACACACACACACACACACACACACACACACACACACACACATCATCCAGAGCACAGAAGAGCTCAGGGGAAATGTCTGTGTGAATTTGTGGCTCCCTTACATAAGGTCTTGGTTGTGATAGTTTGAGGTTGATAAACAAACCACAGGACAGGACAAGACTTCAAGACGTGAGGAAAAAAGCAAACAATGAGGAATTTGCCTGGCTTTTAAGTCTCCTCCCCACCTCCTCCAGTCTGAGAAACAGAACTGCTCCCAACCACTTTTCAGAAAGTACTAAGGTTGCATTCTTTCACAAGCACTTGAAAAATATGCCTACAGAGAGAAAAAAAAAATCTGGAGAGTTTTGGTGAAAAAATTTTGGTCAGTTCTGCTTTTCAGACACTTCAGAGAAGAGTGTGTATTCTTTATTCTTGTCTAATTAGGCAGGTAACCGCATTTCCCACTGTATTTGTGGGCATGGTAGACTTGTGTGTGCATGCATGTGTGTGTGTGAGCATGTGGTATACGTGTGTGTGCATGCGTGTGAGGGAGGAAACAAGCCTTACTTTAGAAAGTAGAACTGTTTTCATTAGGGCCTGCAATCAAGATAACCAAGACTTGATCAAGGTCCACAGATGTTGGTGCTCACCATGGTGACTGCAGAATTTTGCTGTTATCAGTAAAAACTGTCAAATCCTAAAGAATGTTTTCTATATTCTTGGTCATTTGTTATATATCATGAATTTTGCAGTTTCTGTCTTTTAAGGTCTATTACTTCTGGTGTTAAGGGAGATGGAAATCTTCCAAAATCCTATCATCTGCTTTTGTGTTTTGTATTTGTTTTTGTGTCCTTCATCTTTCTCAGAATTCACCTTTTACATTCCCTCTATACATGGCGTTTATAAGAAACAAAAACCTGGGGCTGGAGAGATGGCTCAGAAGTTAAGAGCACTGGCTGCTCTTCCAAAGGTCCTGAGTTCAATTCCCAGCAACCACATGGTGGCTCACAACCATCTCTAATGAGATCTGGTGCCCTCTTCTGTCATGCAGGTGCACATGCAAATAGAATGTTGTATACATAATAAATAAATAAATCTTAAAAAAAAGAAACAAAAATCTGTTCCTTTTAAATTTTTTTCTCATTTATTTTATTCACTTTACTCTTTTTAAAAACCTTTAAAGGCTCATTTTCTTATGTTATTGCACGAGTATTTTGCCTGTACATATGTGTGCACGTCTGGTGACTTGGAGGTTGGAAGTGGCATTAGCTTTCCTGACACTGAGGCTGCAGATGGTTTTGTGCCACCATGTGAGTGCTGGGAGCCTGACCTGGGTCCTCTGTAGGGGCAACAAGAGGGTCCTTCCTTCCTCACACATTTACATAGTTAATAACAGTAAAAAGTATCTTAAGAAATAAGGAGCCACTTGTGGAAGACCCCAACTTTCTGTTTTTGTAATGCCTAGATTTAATCAGCAACAAATAGCAATGTTCCCTGTACAGGTATGACTCCTTTTTTTGAGAGAGACACGGTTTCTCTGTGTAGCCTTGGCTGTCCTGGACTCACTTTGTAGACCAGGCTGGCCTCGAACTCACAGAGATCCACCTGCCTCTGCCTCCCAGAGCACTGGGTTACAGCTGTGCACCACCGAACCTGGCTCAGGCATAATTCTTAACAGCAGGCTTCAGAGATCAGAAATGAAAGTAGAGCCAGAGTATCACCACCAAGTGCAAGTGTGAAAATACTGGCTTTTCAACTGTCTTTGAATTATATATCCAGAACCATATTTTCTCAAGAGAAAAGTAAAAGCTCCCATTATGAATTGAATAATTGTATGAGGAGGGTTTCAAAATGAGGGTCACATTTCATAGCAATTTGAAAGATTTTTTATCAATTTCCAGAGCAGTTAAAACTCCTCCTTTTCATATGTAGGATGCCGTGTCTCAGCAATAAGAGCATACCCTAAGTGACATCAAGGCATGCATGCGCAGAGAAGGAACCTGGCTTATGGGACACATTGACAATGCCAGAGGGGTCACCATCTGGGCATTCGAGGAGAGCGCGCATTGCACTATTGGCAGAGGGCAGTGTGAGCATCTGGATCACATCAGCCGCCTTCTCCCCGCCCACACATCACAGCAAGAGGAATTTCCTGGCAGATCAGATGTTGCCCAAAGGTACCTTGGTTTTTTTTCTTCTTGTTGTCATGTACACAAGTAAATGTCAAAAGAATAACAGATCAAATAATCAAAGGTATATTTCATTTCATTTGAATATAATAAATGGGAGCATTAAAGGATAGGAGACTGTGATGCTCATTTTTTTTTGCACCGTAAGTCTCCATCTATTAACAAGCCTTTGTATATACAGATGGCATTTAGGGAGGGCAGAAGGCTGCTCAGATGTAAAAGGGGAAATGTTATGGAAACAAATAACTCCAGAATACACTGGTGCTATCCATGTAAGGGCAGAAAGTGTGGACATGACTCTGAGCAAGAAAAATGTATGGACTCCTGGCATGTGATAGGCCCTGAGAACAACAGTTGCCCACATTTCTATCTTACAATCAATCCACATAGTTGATTTTGTTATTTAACTCTTAAAGACAGTCCTGTGATGGCACATACATAGCTATGTCGTCTGTGTAGGCCCTGCAACAGTACATACATAAGCATGTCTGTGTAGGCCCTGCGACAGTACATACATAAGCATGTCTGTGCAGACCCTGCGATGGTATGTTCATAACCATGTCTGTGTTTGTATCTTGCTTTATTTTCAAAAGATTGGAGCAGACTCATTCAGTATTGGCACAAGAATCATTTCCAGTATTTCATGCCTGTTAATAGGCAGGAAGTTTGATTTAACCAGGGCAAAGCTTTGATCTATTAGAAATTATTTGTTTTTGTACTGAGGTAAGTTAATGGTGAGTCAGAACTCTGAATTCTGTATAGGTGGTTATCAAGCTTTATCAGTTTATGGAATCGTTGAAGGGTTCTTTTTCGGAGTGGACTTCTCTCATTAATTTCTGAACATATGAAAAATATCTTCCATTAAAACAGGTAGACATAACAGTATTGAAAGATTTTATGTTTTAATTAAGAGCTGTTAAAAGCACTTGGAAATGATGTAACCTTGAAGTTCTGCTAATGTCTACTCTACATCAAGATTATCACCTTGAGAAAAAAAAAAGAGAGAGAACAACTCCAGCTTTCACATGGCTGGTCTGTACCGTGCTGGAGATTTAGGATAGAACCTTCTACATAGTTAGTAGTAGCTCAAGAAGAGTAGATCCACCCTCTGCTCTGCACTTTGGTATCACATATGATGGTTAATTACGTTTTCAGACTATTTGACAAGTACATCGTTTGCTTTGCTTTTCCTTTGTTCTGAATTCTGCAGCTTCTATAGACCACAGAACATAATTTGCCTGGACAAATTAAATGACTGTTCATGGGGAGGAGGGAGGGGGAGAAGGAGGGAGGGAGGGAGGGAGAGAGAGAGAGAGAGAGAGAGAGAGAGAGAGAGGAGTGTGGTGTTGTGTAAGGCCTGGTCTCATACAGCTCAGGGTAGTCTCAAACTTGCCATGTAGCTGACTTTGGCCTTGAACTCCTTATCCGTCTGCCTCTAGTTCTGCAGTACCGAGATGAAAGGCATGAGCCACCATGGTTCACAAAGTGTTCTGGCCTTGTGAATTCTCTGTCCACTTAAGTCCATACCCCAACTTATGTTTAACAAAATGTGAAAATAATCTACAACATAAATGAATAATAGTGTCTTCCATGTACAAAGCTATTTACGCTCATCAGCGTGCACTTCAGACATTTCCCACCAGTTTTCTCTCTGTCTGCACACACCTGCCCAAGCAGCAAGGAACACGGCTCCCGCTGGCACCTGTTTACCTAGCTGCACATTCCCACAGAACATGGTCCGATTGTTAACCACTGCCCGAGCGGGCAGCTATCTTGCCAACTAGAGTGTGTGCTCATGGGCAGTCTCCAGAGCCTCCATCTTCAGACTCCACTAACTGCCAGCATGGCGTGGAAACACACTTTTTCACCTACCCTCCAGTGTTGCTTCCCACCGTGGAATTTGCTCGGCTCTCTTGTTCTAGTCTGCATTTTTCTTATGATTCCCAATCTTATATTCGATCTTTAGAAGTTTCTGTCTCTTAAGGTCCGCTTTCTGCACCGTACAGTTCTTTGGGATTTGACAAATGGGTGTTTGTGCTCATGACTACAGTATAACACAGATCAATTTTACCACTTAAAAATCCCCAACTCATTCCGTCTGTTAATTTCTGCTCTTCCCTCGGAAGCACTCAGTGTTATACTGAATGGGTTCATGCTTCTGCCTATTCCATAAAATTAGACCCACACACTGTGCAGCCATTCAGCAGGGTTCCTCCTTGTTTTCCTATGATCTGGAAGCTTCTATTTTTGTTGAATAGCATTTCATTGCATGGATATATGTTAGCTCACCTGTTCAGAGGTTAGAAAGCACCTGGGTTGCTTCCCAGTTGGGATGATTATGAATACAGAGGATGTCTGTCTGTCTGTCTATCTGTCTATCTATCTGTCTATCTATCTATCTATCTATCTATCTATCTATCTATCTATCATATATCTATCTGTCTATCTCTATCTATCTGTCTATCTATCTATCTATCTATCTATCTATCTATCTATCTATCTATCTATCTATCAATCATCTATCACTGTCTATCTCTATCTATCTATCTATCTATCTATCTATCTATCTATCTATCTATCATCTATCACTGTCTATCTCTATCTATCTATCTATCTATCTATCTATCTATCTATCTATCTATCTATCTATCTATCTCTTTATCTGTCCATCCATCTGTTGCACAGACACACACCCTCGCACTAGACTGAGTGTAAATTCAACTGAGGAAACACCTGGTGTTGATCCTGCGGGAAGACCATGAGCAGCCATTGTGGGAAACTACTAAATAGCTTCAAAAATGTTGCCTTCGTGCCCATGAGACTCCTGATCTTCTGCCTTCCCCACAGCATTTAACGCTCTCTTGTACTTTAGCTTTTTTTTTAATAGCATGAATGTGAAGTTTGTTATCTACGCAGTTTTCAGTCCCCTATGGCATGAGAGGGTGAAGATGACAGTTTCTTCACATATGTTCATTTACCATTTTCACATCTGTTTTTATAAGCTGTCCTTCCACATATCTTGTTGCTTTAAAAATTAGTTGCTTTAAGTTTTTAAATATTGTGTGTGTGCACGTCTGTGTGAGTTTATGCGCATGAAGGTCATGTAGGAACCCCAGAGGCCAGGAGAGGGCGACAGAGTCCATGGAGTCCATGGAGTCGTGCATCCCCTGATTTGGGTAGGAACCAAACTCAGGTTCTCTGCAGGAGCAGTACTTGTTCTTAACTGCCGAGCCACCTCACAAGCCCCAAATTAATTGCTTTTTAAAGTATATTTTAAGTATATTTTGGATTCAAGTTATTTTCAAGCATGAGTTACTATAAATATTTTATCTTAGTCTGAGGCCTGTTTTGTTTTTTATTTTTTTAATTTTTCTTTACAGTATCTTTGACAGGATAGTTTTAAAGTTCATAAAATAAAATTTCATTTTCATTCATGGGTCAAACTTTTTCACATCAGGCCTAAGAACTCATCACCAAACCCAAGGGTACTGAAGTATTTTTTCCTATGTTATCTTATAAAAGTCTTATATTTTATATTTAAATGTAACATATTTTTAATTTCATGGAAATTATAGGTTTTGTATCCAGATTAACCTTTTTTTTTTATTTTGGCATATGGAAAGTTGAATTGATACATCACCATTTGTTGAAAAGCTTAGCCTTTCTCCTTTGGACTGTCTTTGCTGTTGACTTGGATGACTTGATTGCTTTTGTGTGATTCTCTTATGGGACTTCCAGTCTGGCTAGTAATCATGTGTTTATTCTTTTTGCTAACACCACACTGTTAGTGACTGAAGCTGTATAGCAAGTCTTGAAGCTGGACAGGGTCCATCCTTCGACCTCATTCTCCTTCAGTGTTGACTTACACTTCTAGTTTTTTGGCCTTTTGTTATCAACTGTGAAACTGTTTTGTTACAATACATAGAACAGCCTACTAGAATTTGCATTGGGCTTTTGCTGATTCTATAAGTCAAAGTGAGAAGAATTAGCATCTTAACACTATGTAGTTTGAACATGAATTATCTTTCCACTTAGTTTAGATCTTTCAGTCATCTGAATATAAATCTTGTACATGCTTCTTAGTTTTCTTGTACATGCTCCTAAAGTTTTCTTGGTGCTCCTGGGAATGGCAGATCTTAGCTGGGATCACCCCCATTCACTTATCTCTGTGAATTTAAGGCCGCAGTCCCTGTGGCCTCAATCCCCTGACAGGATAGTGTTTGATACTCAGTTTGCACAGGCTGCTGCTGTTGTAAGGTGGGAAGGATGACTTTAAAGTTTTTATATGTTGGAGCAGAAACTGACAGCTTTTTTCATTTCTTTACGTTCTGTTACCTTTACATACCAGGGAAATGAGCTTCACTGTGATTTTATGAATGGCTAGAGTCTGTCAGCTCCTGAGAAGACCTCCGAGTCTTCCTTCTTCATCATCCTGCCTCCAGCTCCAATGAGCACATCTTCAAAATCATCCCGGGGACTTGTTCTCCAAACAAACACGGCAGAGCAGAAGGGTGTGGCGAGCTGACAATGTGCACAGGTGCACTGCTTCCAAGAAGACATTCACCGAACGCCCTCATGTAATCTGTGAATCAGTGGCCAGCGAGTCATGTTAGCTTCACAAAGGCATCTAGAAAGGAACCTCCCATTAGCAGACTGCTGCAGCGGGACCTACTTATATATGCAAAGACCTCAAATACAGGCACTGTCTGTTCTGTGCATGTAGAGCAAACACAGGGCTCTGAACCGTCCAGTACCCTCACTGGAAATGCTCATGGAAAGGGTTCCGAGCCACACCTCTGTGACATAGGTCTTTACATGTGTCTGCTATACAGAGAAGGGAGCTATAATGTCAGGATCACAGGACTCTCAGAGACCACGAGAAGACCACTCGATGCAAGAGCAAGACAGCTTTATTACGAGACCAATCGAACTCGGGACACAAGTCTCACTGAGGAAGCAGTGGAGAAGTGGGACCCCGAGCTCTGAGTGAGCAGAGTTTTTAAAGGGAAAGTCTGTGATCAGGAGGTTGTTTCCATGACAACAAGCAGGGGGTACATGTCTTGACCTTACAGGATTAGGTAAAAGTTGGAGGGGTGAGGCGACTTCTCTGAATCACAACTACCTAAGGCATACAATCACAATGGCTTTTCTTCTGAACTGTATCTGAAACATTGGGGAGAATTTTCCCACCTGATTCCCAACCGGTTTTCATTGATTATTGCCAAGGAGATTGTCTCTATTTTCTATAAAGTATTTATTCTGTGATATTTCCTGGAGGCTGTTGCTAGGAGAGTTAACTTTGTTTTCTGCCAAGTGTACATTTTGTGATATTTCCTGGTACCTGAATTCAGCTCCAGTCAAGAAGGCTTTTTATTTCAAAATGAGGTTATACCCAGGCTAACTTAAACTCTTCAGAGCCATGGCACGGGGATATTTAGGGAGCTTGCTCTTGGTCTGACAGTAAATGGAGGCTGGATTCTAGCTTCTATCTGCAACCAATTAATTATACAGCTTTGGCCAATGTGTTTAAACTCTATGAACTACATTGTACAAAGTGGGATTAAAAATTAAGTAGCATTTCAGGTAACTAGACTAACATTCAAAAGGCTCTTATCCTGGCTATAATAGCACTTCAAGAGGTTTACACTATTATTACAGTGATTATAATAATTATTATAAGGTGATTATTACAGCAATTATAATTATATATGCTGTTTAATGATGGTCTACTAATATATTGGTAGAAGTTACAGCAGCAAATCATGGAAATAAACTTTATTATATGGCTATTCATTATATTATGTTGTAGATGATATGACCCTTTGTTATATTGTTTTGTAGGTGATATGGCCCTCTGTTATGTTATAGAAAAGAGCTAGAAACTTCACAAATCATATAAATGAGTTCAGGCCCTCTGTAGCCCTGGTCGGTACTGTGTGATCTCAGGTGTCCACGGAAAACATTCAGAAGTTAGGCTCTCTCTGGACAGTTATTTAGGATATCAGACTGTAGCCTCAATATATTAACTGGAGTAACACACTCAGTCCTGCTTTCCCCAGCATAGCTCATTTAACACATAAGGAAAGAGCAGAGTCTTCTGAAGCCATGGGTGCTCCATAAGCACTTCCGGGGCCAGCTGTGGCAGATGTCCCCGCGCCCCCGCAAGCGACAGTGGAGACAGGAGGGGGACAGCTTGACCTGATCCTTTGGACAATGGTGTTACGGGACTGATGGCCTATTTAGTCTCTAAGCTAACCCACCAGAGTATGGCCACAAAGAGACCTGGCTCTGCACCTGGCCACTGTCAGAAGCCCTTCATCAAGGTCTGCAGCTTTGCGAGGAGTAGGACAGCCTGCCTATAGGGAGGCCACACTCTCAGCCCCCTGGTTACCTTCAGGGTGACCTTTAGAACTGCAGAGCCCCTCTGGGTGGCAAAAAAAAAAAAAAAGGAGAGTTGTGTGAAGGGAATCAGAAATTACAACCTTAGAGAGTGACAGGGTCTGGGGTCACCCCAAAGTACGGCACCTCAAGTGTCAGATGTGTCACTCGAGTCGCAGAGTGACTGAGAGGAAACAATGCAGAGCTGCTGCCACCCGCTGATGTCAGGCTCACAAAGCCCACCTGGACCCAGTGCGTCTTTTTACCAAAGAGGACCAGACGCTCCAGGGGACACACGTCCTCAGAGAGAAGCTGCCTGCTGCTCAGGCGTACGTGTGTCACTGCATGGGTCAGAGCTCCACACTGCTGCGGCAGCCACATTCTCAGAGTGCACACAGGAGTTTTAAACCCAAGGACTGAGCCCTCAGCACTCGCCACCAAAACCCAACAAATAAGACTGTGTAAAGAAGCCAGGCCCATGTGGGCTCATGTGGCATTGTTTCCTTTCAAGGGCAGGGAGCTAACTGCAAAATTCATACCCCAGTACCACAGAAACAAAACCACCCTACATTATCTAATCAGAGGTACCTATCAGGTACGGAGAAAAGATGGAGCCATGGCTCAGTGGTTCAGAGCACTTGCTTTTGCCAGGGATCCCGGTTCGGTTTCTAGCACCCACATGGCCGCTCACAACCACCGGTAACTTCAGTTCGCAGGGATCTGACGCCTTCTTCTGAGCTCCACAGGTACTGCAATCGTGTGCTGCAGTTACAGAGATGCAGGGAAACACTCAGACACATAAAATAGACACATCCACGATCCAAAGGGCAAAGGTGGATGGAGCCCTGGCTGATTCCTTAGGTCACCAGGTTCCTTTCTGCGCCAGGGCTTAGCATTTCCAACCTGGGGTTTTCCGTTTTACAGAGTGGGGGCTGTCGGGAGATAGAGTTCTTCTGTGAGGCAGACAGTGGATAACTAGTGACATTTAATCCTAGTTTTATCTACTTAAACTGTATTCAAGGCACTATAGTGGTGTTTTTTTGTTATTATATTGTTACTTTTTCTTGGAATGGTGTTCATAGAGGTATACAATGTACTTCCTGTCTACCCGATCTCCCTTCAACCCCCAGTCTCCCCCCCCACCCCATCTCCTGTCCTTTATTAAAAAGGAAAGGCCAAACCTCAAACCTGCTGAGTCCAGTTAGCCCTCCGCATGTGCTCAGGGCTGTAAAGCCACTCATGAGTCACCTAGGGCCAAGGAGGTTGGCTTTTTTTTTTTTTTTCCAATTGACAAGAAAATGGTGGCATACAATTTTGATGGATTTATTTAAAAAACAAAAACAAAACAAGATTCTCTTCTTCCCTTAAAATATTAAAAAATGCCTAAACCTAAATAGTATACTGTATTGAAAATTCCTCTACATCCTGGGCTGCTGAGGAAATAATGTTTAGATGGAAAAATAAAACCCTGGTCTAAGCCAACCCTTCACCTTTCACGCACGGCAAGTCTTTTATAGTGACGAGTGCAAGGCTCGTTCCCAATAGAGCTCCCACAGAGGCTGTGCTCCTTGCATTGTGTCTGTATTTAGGCCATGTTAGGACGTAAAACAGGGATTTCCCAAGTGTTATCTCAGGAGAGTCAGCAATGAAAACGCCTTCAGACTTGGTTCCAATTCAGTCAGAAGTTCTGGCAGTGGAGCGTTGGATCTGACGACAAAGCCATCCAGGGACTGCTGACTAAGGATGCGAAGGCAGGCTCTCCGGCTGCAGGGTTCAGAGGATGTGGTCCCCTGGGACTGGCCAGCAGAAGGGACATCCTGATCCGAGCTGAGCTGCACATCTCCATGGAAATGCAAACCTTTCATGGCAAGATGACAGATAGCAATATCCATTAGCATTATTTACCTCCAGTGGCACAACATGAAACCGCTTCAGCTTTTGATCTCTGCTATCCTAAACCTCATTCTCTAGGCTTTTGGCAAGGTTGTCCATGAACAGAGAAGAAAATGGCATGTTGGTATAATGTGTTTTTTTTTTTTTTTTAATGTATACACTTTACCCTTGTTCATTCAAATACTGATTTCTCCCCCCCCCCCAACTCTCTGGTTTCAATCCAGATATTGCATTGTGATACTCATTCTAAGCATCCTGTTTCAACTCTTGTGTAAACAGGAACAAAATAAAAGCAACTAGACAAAATGTTGAGCAGGGAGGAGCCAGAGGACAGGAAAGAGGGGAGGAGCCAGAAGATGGGAGAGGAATGGGAGGAGAAGGAGGAGAAGGAGCAGAAGGAGGAGAAGGGGCGAGAGGAGAGCTAGGAGAGCAGAGCTGGAGGAGAGAGCTTGGAGGACGTGGAGCATGAACCAGACCTAAGATTTCACAAAAAGCAAGTATAATGTGGGAAATCTAAATGTTAGGAAACTGAGGGCTTGGAGGTTTAGGAGGGAGTAAATATTGCCCAGCATTGTGTTCTAGGTTAACTAAAAACCCAGTCTCTTGTGTGGTGATTTGGTTATACAGCTGTTTAAGATTAACAGCAAGCTTTACTAGAAGATAAACCCATAGTAAATATTAATAACCACTTACAACAATGGCAGTTAAAGACAGGCCTCTCACCCTGGCCTCTGTGGTCATTCTTGGTGCAGAAGCTGCCCTGCGTGGTGGAGGTTTTGCCACCATCCCTGGGTTCTTTCCACTGGACCCAAGGAGCAGCCCTCTCCCTCTATACAGTCCCCTCAAGCCAAGTCTTGATGATCAGAAGCCTTCGCAGACACTGCCAGCCATCACCGCAGAGCAAAAATGCACTTGTCTGAGAAGCACCAACCTAAGCTAAAGCATCCGCAGTGGCCAAAGGACAAGTGTGGCAGCCGGAGGACGGTCCAGCTGATGCTGGGGCCTCAGTGTGGGAGCAGCTGCACCCTGTCTCCACTGCACCAGCATCACCTGGCCTGTAATTGGGGCGGAGAAGAAGATCAAGATCATCCTCATGTGCGTGGCCTCGAGGCCTGTTGCATCTGGAGGGTCTTCTCCTGATTCAGGCTGCAACCAGCAGACAGGGGCATGAAGAAAAGGCCCCAGCCATTGCACATCTGGCAAAACATCACCACCACCCTGACTCAAGAAACGAGCATTTCAAATGTAGGTGGGTGAGCTCTGATCACAGAGTTTGTCTTGGTGTCTTCCTTTCCCTTGGGGTTGGGGGAGGAGCAGCGACATCAGTTCCCCAAGTGCTTAGTTTTCATGCGCGACTCTGACCTCAGTCCTGTCTTTTCATTTAAGAGACAGAGGAGGTAGAGAAGACTTGGGTTCCAGCTGGCTCCAGGTCAACCACTTCATTGTCTCATAACCTAGGAAAGTCGTCTGTCTTTTTGCATTAATTCCTTAGTAACTCATGGGACATTAAGGCTGTAAAAGAACCAGTAAGTTGCCTTCAAGCAGTTTCGACTATTTTTAAGCAAAAAGCTGTCTTGCAGATAAAAGGTGCCAATGGCCGTGACCTTAACTGACAGGCAACTGACAGCTCTAGGGCGGACTGCATAGACTGTTAATTAACACAACCAACACGGGGGAAGACCGGGTCTAAGCATTTTCCTAGACAAGCACAGGCATTCACGATGGTGAGCGGCTTTCAGGTTCTAGCTGGACACTTGCTTTTGCACCTTGGTGGATATGGTCAGTGACACAGCGTGCCACCCGATAGGAGGCCTTGGAGAGAATCTAGAGGTTCTCAGTCTGTGGTCCAGGGGTCGTACACCAGGTGCTCTGCCTGTCAGGCCTTTACACTGCGGTTCACAGCAGTGGCGAAATCACAGCCATGAAGGACAAACCAAACAATTTTACGGTTGGGGTCCCTACAACACAAAGAACTTCATTAAAGGGCACAGTGCCCATGCTGTACCCCATATCCATTAACTGACAAGCAAGGGCCATTGAGAGCTGAACCCCACAGTGAAGGACCAATCCCTAGCCCTGCCAGAATTCATGAATTAAAGATACAGCCCCTGTCAGCTCCATTTGTCAGCCCAGCCTTGCCAGCACTTTGATCTTGGCCCTTCAGTCTCTAGAAATACCAGGTAATCAACATTTGTTGCATAAATCATTGTATCCATGGTAGTTTATTATAGTAGCCCTAGCAAAGAAATGAAGATTTCCAAGATAGAAAATTATTTTTCAAAATTTCATCATGATAAGTTTCTTTTTAATGATTATATAATACTCCATTTTAGCGAGATACTGTGTGAACTTATATACGTGTGGTATAATGTTTAAAGTATTAGTTATTAAAGAAAAAAATCCTCACATGATTTTAAGGGTGGTCAAGACTGGAAACCACTGGTCCAAAGGGGGCGAGGAAGACACAGAGAGTGGGGGAGAGGAGAGGAGGGGAAGGAAGGGAGGGAGGAGGGGGGAGAAAGATGGGGAGAGAGAAGGAGAAGGAAGGGAAAGGAAGAGAGGAAAGGAGAAAAGAGGGAAGGAGAGGGGGTGGAAAGGAGGGAGGGAGGGGAAAGAGAGAGAGAGAGAGAGAGAGGCCTAAAGTCAATTCAAACAGGTAAGAGGAGGAAAATTAAGCACAGGACAGCATGACCTCAGTTGCAGCGGGGAAACCCTCTGTCACAAAATCTTTAAAGAAACTTTTCCGCTCCTGGCTGGTTACCAGGGGCAGCTAGCTAGTGTTGCCGTCAGAAGGCTGGGACCTTGTGTGGTTCTTGTTGGATTTATTGCCCCTTTGTCTTTCCTCCTCCAGCGTTTCCACAAAGCTGGAAGCATCCAGCACTTCAGAAAAGAGCCCCATCCAAACCCCAGGGGTGCCCCCTGCTGGAGAAGGCATAGGCATGAGCTTTCTGTGATAATCGTGCCTTTTGGAGAGGGACTTAGGAACAGTGCTGGAAGGGATAGAGAGGGACTAGAAAACCTTCATTCATCAAGTGCAGAAGTCAGGTCCAATCAGGAAGTCACATGAATGGGGCTACAAGGATCTGTTGGAAGCTGATCTCAGAAGACAAGGATGATTTTTTTTAAGGCTTATGAGAAATACACTCACTCTCTAGAAGAAATGGAAGCAAAATGACAAGAGTCTAAGAACTTAGGTCTTTTATACACCTAAGTTCAAAATAGGGATGAAGTATTCTGTGAAGTGAACGGACTGTCCTCATGGGCCATATGTGTGGACACATGGATTTATCATCACTCTAAAATGAGACTTCAATAGATAGAAAACAAAATCTGCCTTCTGATAGTCATCCCCTGTCTGTGTGTGTGTGCTCCCCTCCCCCCGCTGCACACCCACGTATGTGTGGAACGACGATGCAGCTCACGGGGGCTAACCTACACGGAAGTGCTTTGAAGAGCATGAATTAGTACACACATGTAATAAGCATCTCCTTATTTTGAATAGAAATGCATCCATAATTGATTACTATAATGCAAGAGGGGAGGGGCTTTCAGTTTTATTTCTTTCATGTGGGGCTCACAGGACCCAGTGGCCCCACTGTAGATCCCAAAACACAGAGAAAACAGCACGTAAAGAAAACCAGATGTCTCACTGCCTAAAATAAACGAGAACTTCTTAGTGCCACATTTTTAAGAACACATAAATCTAACTTGGCGGTACTGCATGGATCACATTGGAAGAGGCACATAAACCCACACTCTGGGTTTGAAGCATGTGTGTGCACACGTGTGCTGTCTCACCCCCACTCAGAACACTTACAAACGCAACGATGACTTCATTCAGTCTCTCCAACTGTTAAGAGGAGAATCTTGTTGTTAATAGAAACAGCCATAAAAATACTAATAACTTACTTCCAGGCATCGTCTGGAGAAAGCTTGGAGAGCTGAAAAACACAAAAGGACACATTAAAATGTCTTTATTTTCTCAACATGTATTTTAAATCATTACATGAGAAATACAAACTAGAGAGAGAGAGAGAGAGAGAGAGAGAGAGAGAGAGAGAAGCATTCTCCAGCATTGGAATCATTTAGGATGAAAGCAATTATAAAATAATTTGTTTACAGAATAAAAACCAAACAAACAAACAGAAAACAACAAACCACCAGCAGTCAGGTCACTGTCCTAGGTCAGAAAGCCAGATGTGTCTCCATCTCTGCACTTTTGTTTTGGCAAATCAGTCAAACCAGTCACGTGGCCTCCCACAGACAGTGCCCTTTAGCTTCAGGCACGTGACTTACAGATGCAGTACACACCTGAAAACCATCCGGCGGATGGTGCCTGGAGTGATGCCAGTCAGCAAGCTCCAGCTCTGAGTTCAAGGCTTCAGAGTCAGAGCTGACTAGAAAGCCTATTGGTTTGGAGTATTGTTCTGCTTTCCAGGTAAGAAGGCGTTACTGAGCAGAGCCTTCGTCCTTGCTGGTGAACTGGGGAGCATAAACATTCCCAGAACAGAGTCCACCAAAGACTGCCGTCAGTTCACCAAAACCTTCAAACTAGTTAACAGAAAACCAACATCACAGCAGCTTACTTCCTGGTTTGGCAGCGTTAAAAGGTGCTATTCTAAAGCTAAAGTCCCAGAGACAGCACAGAAGAGGAGGCCAACAGAGGATTAGCTACTAAGACGCTCTCCTCTGCACTTTCTTCAAATGGTGCAAGCAATTCTGACACGGCTCCGTCTAGGATTTCCACCCTAAGCAGACTGTCTGTGAATATGTGCCTCTGTGAGAGGCAGGAGGCATTCCTTGAGGAGACAGAGCCAGGCTCTCTAAAACTCTGTTAAGTGTCTTAGATAGTTTCTGCAGCATGGTCCTGGATGATGCCAGGAAACAAAAAGTGGTTAGTGCAGTGGCTGGGTGAGACTGTCCCCAGAGGCTTGGTTCCCAGGCAGTGGACTGTTTACAAAGCCTTAGGAGTGTAACCTTGCTGGAGTAGGTATGGCCGTGTTGTACAAGTGGTATGTCATGGCTGGGGATGCCCAGGCAGGGCCCAGTCTATCCTTCTCTGTCTTCAACAAGCAGATCAGAAGTGAGCTCTTTGATACCGCTCCAGGGCCTGCTTGCACGCCACAACCCTTCCAGCCATGATGGTCACAGACCTCACCCTTTGAAATGTAAGCAAGCCCCGATTATACGCTTTCTTTTCTAGGTTGCCTTCTTTACAGCAACTAGAACACCTGGTTGTTGTTTTTTTTTTTTTTTTTTTTTTTTTTTTTTTCTCCTTTGATCAATCTCCCTCTGCAGGCTTCTGTTTTGGGGAGGAAAACATTGAATAGGTTTAGATCTCAGAGCCGAGTGGCTATCCTGCATTGCCTACCACCAAGCATTGAGTTTCAGTTCTCTGGATAATTCTTTTGCGTGCGTCACTCACCTGGTGTCTGTCTCCGCTTCCTCCTCATTCGATGCTGAGATGCTGTAACCGCCACTTCATTGGAACGGCCTGGGCCTAAGTGAGATAGTACGTATTGTATAGAAAGAAGGTTAATCCAAGAGCCATTCATCTCAGCAAGAGTCTGGCAAAAGGGCCTCCTCTATGACCCTCCTTCTTTTGCTCTTACGGGTCTTTGGGTTATCGCGTTAATACTAGGTTCAAACAGGGAATTGAGTATTCAGTAGGGAGAGTGATCTATTTGCCTTTTACTTGTAATACAGCCCTGGGTATAAATGTCTTCAACCATCGTCTGGATTCCCCTTTTTTATTTATTTATTTATTTATTTATTTATTTATTTATTTATTTATTTATTCATTCATTCATTCATTCATCCATCTATTTATTTATTTATTTATTTTTTTAATGGAGGGTGAAGCCTGGGAAAGTTGAGGATGTAGAATTGTACCTCAGACATTTTCTGCTACCTACCTACCCCGTGATGATTTCCCTAGGGAAGGTGATGTTGAAACTATTCATTTCCTAATAAAAGGTGATGACGATGATGATTCTCTTAGAGATACTCCTCAATAATACATCCCTAACCACCCCACTACGGGGTACCTACTTTTGAGGCCATGTTTTCTGAGCTACTATTTGGTAAGGCTATTTATTCAAGGGCCTAAGAGTCTGGAAATGACGTTGACACTGAAATTTGTCTGGAGGATGAGCATATGAAAAGAGTCAGGCCAGAGGGTGACCCACCAGACCCTGAACTCCATGACAGGATCTCAGAGACCACCTGTGAAAAGTGTTCTGGCTTTGAGTCAGGCTGGCAGGCGAGGGAACAGAGCGGTCCAGGAGCTGACCCACATGCCTGTGATAAATGAGCCACTCCAAATCAGTCTGGGGAAAAGGAGATTGTGCAGTAAACAGTGCTGGGCAGCTCGCAAGGTTTGGAGAAAAGTAAGTAGGATCCACCCATGCTCACTCTGTATTTCAAATAAATTCCACATGGATCAAATATTTAAATGTAAGGATAAAAACTCTTAAAAGTCATTAGAAGAAAATGCGGAGAAATATTTTTATACATCTTGTGGTGGATAAGGCATTTAGAAGAGTGAGATGGAGCCCAAAAATGATAAATGAAGTGAAACAGCTGATGGGTTCTGAGCGCATAAGGATCAAGTCTATTGTGGTTGCCTTCACTGAATGACAAACTTTGGAAAGACAACCAGCCTGACAGGCAGAAAGTTCATAACCCAACTATAGAAAGAGCCTTGCAGTCTGAATTTTAAAAGGGTACAAAATCCCAAATTTTGTGTGAACAAGAAATTCACAAAAGAAACAAATAGCCAATATATTGTGGAAAGATGTTCGAAGTCACTAATAAAAACCACGCTTTTTAAACGTGAGACGAGTGAAAACAGGGTTTTCTAGCGAGACGCATCAAGTCACTTGCCCCTTCTTCACACATGGCTCAATGACATCTGAAGGACAAACTGTCACCAGTCTCCAGATATATGAAGAACAGAAGCGGATCCAAGCAGCAGCTACTGGGTTGGAGATCGGATGGGCTCTGGAAAGTAATATGGAGACAGGACACAGAGGGAGGCCAGAACAAGATGAAGGACAGTCCAAAGCCTGCCCCACTCCTTGGGATCTCTACTCCTTCAAAACTTACATGCGATTTTATTAGAAGCACGCAAACCGTGACATAGAAAGGCTTCCCTGGTGCATCAGGAGAAAAGCATGCGTCAAGAGAGTTGCATATAGGATCTGTGTGTGGCGTACTGCACACCCATCAACACATTTGAAGAGATGCTACTCTTTCCAAAGAGCAACTTAAAGCTGAAAGGGTTATGCTAGCCCCAGTTCACAGCATCCCCATCATGGTGGGGATGAGAAGGCAGCAGGGGCTTGAAGCAGCTGGCGACATCACGTCCGCAGTCACACCACAGAAGGTGCCCTCAGCTTGCCTTTCCCACACCACACCGCCCAGGAGCCCCTGCACGGAAAAGGCTCCTCTCATGATTCAGAGGGGCTCCCTGTATCCAACGGCACAGTCAAGATCACCCCCACAGGCCCACATGCCAGGGGCTTCTAGATTCTGTCAAACTGACAATGAACTCTACCAGTTTTTCCAAGTGGCAAAGCAAGAGCAATGAACTCAGAAACGGCTGTTGGCCCCTGGCCGCCTCTGAGTGTGCTGAGCTCCTGTTAAGGAACTCATGCTGTAGGGCATAAAAAAAGGTACAATCAAATAGACAAGAGGAGATTGGGTCTCTCTAAAATGCCTCCCAGGGCGCTTCTGAGGTCCTGGGTGCCACATCTTGTAGCTACCTTTTTTTCATCGGCGCAGAACGTTTCTGTGCGGGAGACAGACCATCTTACCTCCAAACTTCCTGCTCCCAAGAACTTCGTTCTCACCATTTCTCCCTCTCTTCTGAGAACTGCGTTATACTTTTATTTATATTGCTCTTTTGCATGGAGTCCAGAACCACACACTTGCCAGACAAGTGCTCCGAAACTGAGCCACGCACCCAGTTCTTGCTCTTCGGAATGCAGCCCCCTTCTTATAAGACAGCGTGCTGTCCTATCTGCACCACATGAAACTCTTGTAAGAAAAGGTTATGACCCCTCTTTCTACACAAGTGGTTCTTGCCTTTAAGAATTGTTTGAAATCGCTTGCGAAGTTTGAGGAGTCTCACATGTAAAAGGAGTCTCACCAGACTACAGGGCCTGTGGTGGGTGTTTGCCCAGGAAGGAGGGCTGAGAGCTGAGGTTCTGGCCATGACCTTTGACACCCCGTTCATTGGGTCACTGACTTAATCATTTAACAAATCTCGCCATTTGCCAGATTCAGTTCTGGTAGAGGAAAGCGAGGAGCCAGCAAAGAACCAGGAACCAGTTCTCCTGAAACCTGCCGCTGATGGAGGCTCTCAGACAAGCAAATGCTATGCAGAGACACGGTAGGGCATCCTCGTCTACAGGCTTGTCAGTAGCTGCCCCAGTCTTCCTTTAAGTCCCCAGCTCTTGGGAAATCCAACTGAAACCAGCTCAAAGGCAGCTCCTCTAGCCACGCCTCCAGCCTCCTCCACTCTCTTCTCAGGTCAGGAGCAGAACCTCAGGAGGGAGCCTTCCACTCTCATGGGATTCTTTTGACCTTATTTTAAGGATGCAGTCTCCAGAAGCAAGACAGTCTCTGACGGTATCAATACCCAGCCTGGACACACAGCTCCAGTGCCGGCCAGAGCAGAACTATCCCACGAGCGAACATAAAAATAACCCTGCATTTTCAATACCCACCAATGGATGGCAAGGACAATCCCAGGGGACTCCAAGCCTGAGCATCAGCGACTCCCAGGAGTAGACAAGCTAATTCATAACAGGCCCCAACACAAAAAGGTGCCCTTTACGGAGGGAGGCATCAGGTAATTCAGATTCTTAGAGACCCTCAGGGCCTAAGGAGAAGCTGGAGGTACAACTCCCCTCTCCTTCAGTATGGGGGGGGGGGCTGGGGGGAGGGGGGGGGGGGGGGGGGGGGGGGGGGGGGGGGGGGGGGGGGGGGGGGGGGGGGGGGAGGAGGAGGAGGAGGAGGAGGAGGAGGAGGAGGGAGCTTCCCTGCTGAGTGGGAACGGATCGGGAACAACCTGGAAAAGAGAATAAAGAGAACGAAGAAGGTCTGGAGAAAGAAGCAAGGAAGCATTTTCCAGAAGGTCCTGCGTCCCTGCCTCCATTCTGGGCCGGCTCACCCCCACTGTGGGCGGAGTCTTGGAGACTAGAGCGCGCCTGGCGCTTGCGGGACAACATCCTCAGGACCCTAGTGGGGTCCCTGGCCTGCGCCCCGGTCGGTACCTGCTGGAGCTGCAGGGGTGCCTCAAGCGAGGCCGCCGCCCCGCGCGCCGCCATGGTCGCGGCTGCGCCCCATCCCCGTGGGGAGGTGTGGCAGAATTACGTGCGGACCGCGCCCTCGGGTCACCCGTGGGAGCTGACCCGGCGGTGGTGGGATGGGCAGCCTGGCCGTAGCTGCGCAAGGCGGTGCCTCTCCGGAGGGAGCCTACGGTCACCGTGCACCTTGCCAGCACCGCCTTGCACGTCCCCTCGGCCTCAGGAATCAGGACAGGGACGGGTTCTGCCGGTCTTCCTAGGTGATGAATCGTCCTGCGCCCCGCCTGGTACTCCTTGCTGGAACCAGAGGTGACTGGGTTGAAGGAGGGTCCTGAACAGGTAGGAAGAGATGTGGGGAGTTGAGGACAAATGGATCAGAGAGGGCAAGGAGGGGGTGGGGAAGGGGGTGAGTAAAGGAAGAGGAGGTGGGAAGAAGGAGGAGGATGTGGAGAGTGGAAGGCAAGAGAGCGAGGAGGAGGGGGATAAGAAAGGAAGAAGGGGCATAGGGGGGAAAAGAGGAAGGGGAAGGGGAGGAGGGAGGAGAGGAAGAGAAGGACAAGGAGAGGGCTGCAGAAAAGGAAGGAGAGGAAGAGGGAAAAAGGTAAGGAAGACAAGAGAAAAAATGGAGGGAACAGAGGGAAGAATGAGGGGAAAGAGGAAAGGGGGAGGAAGGAAGAGAGGAGAAGAGCAGAAGGCAGAAAGAATTTGGGGGTGGGGTGGAGAGATGAAAGGAAGAAGGGGGAGGCAGAAAGGTTTCCTTTGGAGCCGTTAGGCAGAGGGGTGCATTAGAAGAGCAAAGGCTGAGTGGCGGCCCACAAGCTGACCATGGACCCCTCTTGAACTCAGAACTTGTTTCCTGGGCCCACTGGTCTTCCATCTTCTGTACTTTCAAAGACAACAAAGCTGAGAAGTTCCACCAAGAAGAGCATGTAGAGCTTTACGGCCCCAGGGTGGCGTTCCAGGACCTGTAGGTCCCTTGGGAAATCACCCAGAACTTACCTTTACCCTCTACCTTCAGAGGGCAGCTTTCTCCTAATACCAAGTGGAAATTTACTCAAGCATACGACAAAGAAACGCCCACTTAAAACATCTAGCCTACAGAATGTGGCCGCCTCCATCCCTCACAGGGAGTTACTAGTGTAGATTTAATGGTCAACTAGATGGGCACATCTCTGCAGTTGGGGAACTTAATTAGGGTTAGATAAACATCCAAGGGCAACTCGTAGGCCTGCAGCCCAGCCCTGCAGCCCAGCTCTATCAGAAAGGCTACGTCAGCTCCTCGTTTCTGGACCCCAAACCCCTCTTGGATTGTTCTGCTATAGGGGGTCTTGGTCGGGACATGAGACTCTCTCTTTTTAACAGGCTCCTGCTGCTGCTGCTGCTGTAACTTACCTCCAGGGATTTCCCTGGCATGGCCGGGGTACTGACAGTGCTCCAGCTGGAAGGAAAGGGGTTGTGAAGGCCTGGTTCGGTGAAGGGAAGGAACCAAAACACAAACACTAGTTGACACAGAATGCCTGCTGGGAGCCTGGCGCTGCCCAGGTTGTCTACTTGCATTAACTCATACACCACCCCACCTCCAACAAGGTGTGTTCTTACCATCTCCACCAAACTAAAGCATGGAGATCAGGAAGCTTGCTGCACCGGCTGTGGGCATTCCTCAGTTGTGCAGCACTCGCCTTGCATGCAGAGCTCCTGGGTTCCATTCCCAGCACTGGGGGGAAATATCTTGACACTTCAAAGCTAGTAGGTCGTACAGTGGAATTTGAAGGCCGGGAAGCCTGACTCCATTGCCAGGGGTCTTAGCCACTGGAGTCAGTGGCTGGGAAAGTCTGTGTAAGTCACATTAAACAGTGTGGATTGTGGCCTCAAGAGAATGGAAAGTGATTTCCATTTTAAGGGAGGGGATTGCCAGACTTGTCTCTTGGATCCAAGGATGGGAAGGAGGAGTTAAGGCAGAGCAATCAGAAACCACTATAGTTTCCAGTACAGGTAACATCTTCCGGGCATCTGTCAGGATGTGTGTTAGGAGGAGGGGCTGGAAAGATTTCAGCAAACCCTGGAAGTTTAGGTGATGGCTCTCCAAGGCCTGACTGATCTTCAGTGATGAGGCCCTGGCCTGTGGCTGGTGCAGGTTAGCGCTTACTTCATTAGGTGCTGCAGCTATGACTGAGAATGGGTAAGGTAGATCTGGGGGAATTGGGGTCCCATGGAGCAGGGTGCCTCCTTGCCTTAGCTTCTGGCTGCCTTTCAGGGACAAGGGTCAGTATTTTTGCCCAGGGGCAGACACTCATCTGGATTTTCCCAAGTCAGTCAAATAAACAAGACAATAAGACATTTCCCCCATGAAATATTCTTTTCATATATTGTTCTGGCCAATTATCATTTTTGGGTTCTGGCTTCCTGATTGGTGACTGTCTTCCCTGGTTGGTGACTGTCATAAAGGTCCAAATACTTTACTGAATACACAGGGAGACACAAAGGTGGCATCTTCTTTCTGTTCTCACTTCAACAGTTATATCAGAATAGAACTCCCCCAGAACACACTTCCTATATGGTACTTCTCTGAACCTTGGTGCTGTGGTTGGCAAAACCTTAAGTTTTCAATAACACAAGGGCTGGTATGGAGGTGATGCAGCCTGATGAAGATTCACTAGATCTTTGGTGTGACGTTCTCAGAAGGAATTAATGTATTCCTTCCAGGACACTGGTTATCTTCCATGAGAGCAGAAGTGGTGGCTTGAATAAGAATGGCCCTCATAGGCTCATGTATTTGAATGCTTAGTCACCAGGGAGTGGCACTATTCCAAAGGATTAGAAGGATTAGGAGGCGTGCCCTTGTTGGAGTAGGTGTGGCTTTATTGGAGGAAGTGTGTCACTGGGGGTGGGCTTTAACATTTCAAAAGCCCAAGCTAGAGCCAATCAATTTCTCCTCTCCCCTCCCTTTCCCTCCTCTCTCTCCCCCTCCCTCCTCTCTCTCCCCCTCTCCTCCTCTCCATCCCTGATGTGATGATAATGGACTAAACCTCTGGAACTGTAAGCCAGCTCCCAGTTAAGTGCTTTATTTTATAAGCGCTGCCATGGTCGTGATGTCTCCTCACAGCAATAAGACAGTGACTAGGACAACAGATTATTATAAAAAGTAAGCCTGGCCCCTGAATCTCTCTGTCTTCATGTTTTACAATTGTGACATCATCCACAATTAAGGTCCTCACCAGAGACTGAACAAATGCGACTGCCTGATCTTCAACTTTCAGCCTTCAAAACTTCAGTATAGACAGCGTCTTTTCTTTAAAAGTACTTAGCCTAAGGTACTTTGTTATAACAACAGAAAAGAGTGATATATAAGACTAATTTTCAATGTTGTTTCCAAATCAAATAGCTTGCAGTAAACAGCATATTAAATTCTGGACTAAATAAACAATCTTTCTGTTGCTTGGTGCTAATGTATTTAAAATATTAGATTGTCAATGCATCATCCTGTCATCAGGGTGTGATTGTAATGATGTAATGGAAGAAATGAGTGAATGCAGTAGAGGCATTGGAAATCATCGTGGACGTTAAGAATGGTGCAGAAACAGACAGCCAGAGAATGGAAGCCTCCTGGAGAGGCACACATATTTTTGGGAATTAGTTTCATGAGCAGGGAAGGACTGATTAGTAGATTACCTACCTCCATGAGCAGTTATATCACAGCAGGTTAACAGATGACCTATCCATGAGCAATTACATCACAACAAGGGAAAACACTGGGGCAAAGTGAAAATTTAACATGAGTGTGAGGAATTGGAGCTCCGGATAGGAAAAGTTATGTTAAACATGACTCAAGGACAGGCACCTTGCCTGTGAGCAAAGGGCCTAGCCATATGGCTTAGCAGGTTATGGCACATGGCTCCCACATGATGACCTGAGTTCAATCCCAGGGATCCACAGGGTGGAAGGAGAGGGCTGACTCAACAAGAGGTTGTCCTCTGACCCAGGGTGTGTGTCCCTGTCCCCCACTAAGTAAGTAAAGGTAACAATGATTTTTTTTTTCTTTAAGAGACAAGCTGTGTTCCAGAAGAACGTATTTGTACATATCTAACTGACAAAAGTGCTCAAAATCCGAACATTAGCCTGTCATCCCAGCTGCAGAGGTGGCTCAGGCAGGGGAGCACAAGTTCAAGTTTCCCTTGGAAACTGTGAGTTCACACAAGCCTGGTTGACTTTCTGAGACCCTGCATCAAAACAGAGGCCTGGGGGTGTAGCTCAGGAGTAGAGCACTCGCTTACTTAGAATGCATGGGCTCAAGTACTAAAAACCAAGCAACCAACCAACCAACCAACCAACCAATCAAGCAAAACCAAAAGCAAATATAGTTCAAAGAGAAGTCAGAGTAGTAGGAGATGGGAGAGGACAGGAGCCAGTTGAAAGAAATGAAAGATTGTGTGATTTCAAGGAAACAGTTCCATTTGCATGTCGATTTGTGCTGTCCAGAAGGATCGTATAGAAACTGAGCTGTTTCTGCCTTCCCATCCGTTTTCAGCCCATTCATTAATTCTCTGTTCTCCTGGCTCCTGGGGCTCAGCTGCCTTGAGCTGACAGGTCCCCGATGGCTAGATCCTGCAAAACTCCTTTGGGTTGTTTTACAAACGACTTTTCTTTTCATTTTTTCCTGTCTTTTTCTTTTTTCATAGTAACACAAAATATGTAACTTATTAGCATTAAGCTAATAAGCATTAAGCTAATTAAGTGGATCCAAATGAGCCAGGTGCAGCACTGAGTACTTGGTAAAGCAAAGGTAAAGTCCAGACACCTGGTGGGGCCACACCTCCTTGAGCAGTAGATTTGGGGTGTGTGTGTGTGTGTGTGTGTGTGCGTGTGTGTGTGTGTGTGTGTGATTAAATCTCACTGACATCCAGGCAGTGAGAGTCAAAACAACTTGTCTGGTCTCGGTTACCAGTGTGGGAGAGGCTCGTGGGGTTCTGTGCTCTGATTCTTGGGGCCAGGGGCCAGGGGCCAGCTTGTGCTTCAGTGGAGTTAGTTGCCTACAGGACAGAGCATTGAAGCCAGGCTCCAGCTTAGCTATGAAACAGCTGCGTAGTCATGATCAGGCTAAGTCCTTCACTCTGCTGTCCCCCAGGGCTGCTTTGTGGAACCATGTTTTCTTCAGGTGCAGACACTGGCCCTACAGAACTGATGAGATCCCTTCAAGCTGGTCTGAGCTGAAGTGCCCAGTCCTTCACGATAGCCCCAGTCTTCCCTGGGCTCAGAGCCTGGTTCTACAGACCCATGCTGCCCCTTTGAGGAAGTCTGTTTTAGCTTAAATATTGAAAACCAGTGCAAAGGAAAGATACTCAACTTTATAGCTTATCTTATTGTTTAGTTATTGGTATTATGACACTACTGCTTGCTGGGTTTTTTTTTCCAGCTAAAATGTACAGGTCTTGGCCATCTTATAGACGCTCACGTGTGTATGTGTGTATGTATGTGTGTATGTGTGTATGTGTGTGTGTGCACGCGCTTGCCCCGTGTGCCCCTGCATGCTGGCCTTTAGCCCTAATTGTCATTTATAGCCTTGCATCTGTGGGGAAAATGCCTTCAGCCTTTCAAACCACAGCCTTGCAAATGTGCTTTTGGAGCCCAGTCTGTTTGTAAGCAGAGGCTGACAGTATTAACAAACAGCTCTTGGCCCAGGGCAGCCCACAACAGAATGACATGTGGCTTAAGGTTCATGTAACAGCCAGCTCATTTACATAATGCTAGCTAGAGCCCAGGCTTTCAGGTTCTCTGGTTTCTGGGCAGTTTGGAGTGGAGGGCAGCAGAGTCTCCACAGTGACAAGGGCGGGTGTGGGGTGCCCACTCCCTAGGAGAAGTGCCACATTCCTGCTTTTAATGGCTTGCCCTGCAGGTTTTTAGGACCAAGCCTCTTTCGAGGGCAAGCTTTTCAGTTCTGCTGAACAATTGATCTTGAGAAAGAAGAACCCCTTTTAAAAAGCAGCTGTAGTTTCAAGCCTGGAAGTTCAGCCAGGGTCATTCTGGTTTATTGAGGGCAGGGGCTCCTCAGTGGGAGGGAAGGCGCATTTCAGTCCTCCCTGGGGCTCCGTCCCTCCCCTCGCCCTATTTTCTCTTTGCCAGCGCCTTTACCATGTCTCCTCTTTACTAAGTGACAGGCCAGACAGCCCTTCTCAGGCAAGCTATCGTTGACCTCGCCATAAAAGGAGTCACTCTTTCTTACACACAGTTTTCACAGACATTGGGCTAAGCATAGGTTGTGTCTGATACCATTTCATCTGTGGAATCATCTTCTGTGGGAGCTGTCATCAGTTTACAGCAAGATCAAAAGAGTGGGTCTGGACATCCAGGCCGTCCCAGCTGCCTGACCCCAAGGCCGTGGTGTGGGGTGCTGTGTTTAGGACTTGCTAGCATAGCTGCAGTACTTCAGGTTAATTGTCAAAAATCACACCACAGCTCCGTTCCATCAAAGTCATGTTCTTATAAAAGAGAAACAAGAATATTCTTAAACAAGGCCTGCCATAGACTCGCCAGCAGGAGGCTACTATTCATTTTGACTTCTAGCACACGTTTGGTTTGACCTCTGTTTCCTATCCATGACAGTAGCTGAAAATTATTAATTATTATTGTCATTGTAATCAACATCACCGTTTTCACACTAGAGGTAGAACCAGGGATTCCTGTGTGCTAGGCAAGCTCCCTGCCACTGAGCTCCATGCCCCTTGCAGGTATCTGAAACTTTCTGTAGTGCCTACATCTAAGGACTCCTGCCCATCTCCACCTGTCCCATGTTTGAACAACACTCTCCTTTCCCATTTGAGCCTGCGGAAGTCCCACCTCTCATCCCAGGGCCTGGCTGCCTCTGTTCCCTCACTGGCCTTTTCCAGGCCCCAGTGGTGATACACCTCTCTCAACACTTTGCTCTCCCACTCTTTTCATCCAGCTCAGTACCAGATTGCTTAGTACTCAAGGTGCTGGTATGTAGAATAATTCCCCTTTGTGCTTGAGGGGGGCATTCCAAGACGTTGGGGATTCCTGAAATTGGAGAGCACCAAATGACATATGAAGACACAGTGTCTCCTCAGTGGGTCTAACGACTGAGGAGTTATTAAGAGACAGCCTATGGGTAGTGCATATGGTGTGGACACAGTGGACAAAGGGGTGATTTACGTCCTTGGCAAGACACCGCCACAAAAGATTTTATTGTGCTACCCAGATGGTACACTGTTTTAAACAGGTGACTTGTTTATCTCTAGAATTTCCCTCTTAATATTTTAAAGCCACAGTTGACTACAGGTGATTGAAACTAATCAAAGCAAAACCATGGATGTGTGTGTGTTTATGAGAGAGAGAGAGAACCTCTGAAGAGTAGAGATTGCCTTCCGCTTAGCTTTCATTCCACTTGGAGTGAAATCAAACTGGCGCCAGTTTTGCTCCAGGCCTTCCTGGCATTTGGAGGGAGAGGAAGGACAGATGGTCCCTCTTCAGCCCATCACCCGCAGAGGGTCTCTCCTCTGAGGAGAGGGCTGTTGTTACTGTGGCCACAGCCTTTCCATACCTACCCATTCCAGAGCCATTGAGGACTGCACAGGGTTATGGACTGCAAGTAAGAAAAGAGGCTGCCAGTGTGCCCTCAGCACAATTCCGTGAGGTGCAGAATGAACACCCGCTGCTACTTGTCGGCCAGCGCGCATGCCCCACGCATCTGTGTGAGCATGCTCTTATTTTACATGAGACTGTTAATGTTTTGTCATGGCCATGTGCTACAGCCGTGTGAAGCCATGTTCTATAACAGGGGATTCTGTACTATTATGGTACCGTAAGATTCTGTGACCTACTGGTACCAGAGCTGTCTTAGCTTGTGTGGCTTCTCTGGGTGATAAGCAGCAATAATATTCCCTCGCGGTGGACTTCTCAAAACACATCTCTGCAGCTAATGGCGTGTTACTGTGCTTCTTAGTCTCCAAATCCTGCTACTTAAAATATATGTTTTTGTCGGCACTTGGAGGTGCTTTTACACACTTGGGAGAAGGAAGTCAACTACACAGGGCAAAGCCTGGGCCTGTCCTGTCTTACTGACTTTCCTATCCCCTAGCCAGAAGACAAATGGAAACATAAAAGAAAGGAGAGAGAGCTGGTGTTTGACAGTAGCGAATTCTACAGAAGTGACTGTATCACTAGAGGTCTGTAATTTGAGACAAGAAGAAGGTCCAGGAGCCACACTGATGGTTGAGGCAGTGGGATTAGAGTCAAGCAGTTGGGCTTTATTCATGTCTCAATAACAACACATCTTCCATGTGATTTCCAACCTGGGACACCTGGCTCTGTGGAAAGAACATGCTTGAGCTGTAACTTCTATACTGTGTGATCCCCTCTTTGAGTGGTTTACATAGGTTCACATACTGGATTATTCACCACAACGGACTCCAGAACACCTTGATGGTCCCCCGAAGAACCCCAAGTTCACTAGCTGTCCTGCTGTGTTCCCTCCCTGGCCTGTCGCATGGGGACCTCTAGCACACTTTCTGTCTCTGTGGTTTGTCTGTGACAGAGGTGACACACCTTCTGTGGGCTTTGCCTGTCTTTTTACTGCTGTGCTTGCAGGTAGGATGCATCTGCATTCCATTCCTTTTGATGGATGAATAATGTTCCATTTTAGGAACACAGCACATTCTGCTCACAAACCAAGAAGTTTAGGGTTGGTTGTAGTTTGGGGCTGGAGTCAATAATGACGCTCTGAAAAGCTGTAAGCAAATGCTTTTTGTTACCATAAACTTAGAGTGTCAACAGGCCGGTGACTCATACCGTAACTGTGTGTTTACAATTTTGAAGATCTGTCAAACCATTTTCCAAAATGGCTGCATTTGACAGTTCTGCTTGTCATGTGTGAGGACTCTGACATCTTTACTGGAAGATTATCTGGAAGATTATCTGGCTTTGTCATGCCAGCCATTCTGGTGGGTGTGAGGCAGTGTTTCAGTATGGCTTTGGCCTGGATCTCAGTACCAGGTAGTAACACAGAATCTTTTTCTGTGCTTGTTGCTCATTTCCCTGTCTTTGAAGATACCCACCATTCCCTGGCTCTTTGTATCTTCTGGATACTCATATTAGATACATGTTTTCAAGTATTTTCCCTAATTCTGTTGTCTTCCCCCCCTCCCCCAGTAAGCTGGGAAAATGCAGGTATTTTCACATTTGTCTCTGTTATCTCTTGCTGCTGAGGCCCTGGTGCTGTAGCTATTGTCTGTGGCTTAAGCCAAGGTCATGGAGACTCCAGTTTCTCCAGAGTCTGTTTAGATCTGAGTTGCTGTTATATGTGATGTAAGGCTAGGATCCATCTGTTTTGTGTTGTTTTGTTTGTTTGATATAGATAACCATTTGTCTTGGCAACACTTACTATAGAACTATTACCTCTCCATTGAATTATTGAATTATTGTCTTATTATGATTATAATTTTTATAATTATAGATTATAGGTACGTGATTCTGTTGATCTTTGAGTGGGTCTGAAAAACTGCCTTAATCATTTCAGGTTTGTATTAGATTTTGAAATACAAAATTTTGAGTTATGACTCATTCAACTTTGCTCTCTTGCCACATTATCTCAGCTGTCCCCAATCTCTGTATTTTCGTAAGAGTTTTATAGTTTGTCAGTTTTCACAAAAGAGACAGCTGAGATAGCAAAAGAGATTGCATGACTTTGGAGGCTAGTCTGAAGAATGCTGCAATGTATAGTATTAAAATCTTCCAATTCATGGGCCTTGGATGCCTTCCCACTAATTTAGTTCTTTTCACATTTTCTTTCCATTATTATTTTTTTTTTTAGGATTTACTGTAAAGTGTTAAATTTCACTTGTTAGATTCCATTTCTGATTATTATTTTTAATGTGGTATACTCAATTTTATCTTTAGGATTGCTTACTGCTATAGAAATTCAATCGTTTTGCATATTGTATTATATCCTGTAAACTTCCTTGGCTCTTCTCCCCCTCCCCCAGGGTTTCTCTGTATAACTCTGGCTGTCTAGGACTTACATTGTAGACCAGGCTGGAACTGAACTCACAGACATCCTCCTGTCTCTGCTGGGATTACAGGTGTGTGCCACTGTGCCTTAAATTTTTCTATAGATTCCTTAAAATTTTCTATAGGTAAGATCATATTATTTGTTCTTTTTAAATTTTTGCATAGTATGTTTAGACCATGGTTATTTGTTAATAAAGGTTTCAGATCTTCCTTTTCTGATATGTGTGTTCATGCTGTTTCTTCCCCTCCTCCCTTTCATAGATATATATGGAAGTAATTCCCAGCATTCCTTTATAATTGCTTGTATTTCTGAAAGATAGCTAATACTGTTCCCTTTTCATTCTATATGTTAATAATTTGAGTTTTGTGTCTTTATTTGACCAGTTGAAGCTTTTGTTGATTGTATTGATATATATATTTTTCTAGTAGTTCTCTGAGACTATTTTCCTTGTATGCTCAGCTCTGTTTCCTTCTGTTTCCTTTGCTTTGGGTTGTGCCTCTTGCATGTTAAGGTGGAAACCAAGTTATTATTTAGCTTTTTTCTTTTTTTTCCTTTGAGACAGGGTTTCTCTATGTAGCCTTGGCTGTTCAGGACTAGACCAAGCTGCCCTCAAACTCCCAGAGATCCACCTGCCTCTGCCTGTGCTGGGATACAGGCGTGCGCCACCACACCAGGCTGCTTTTTTTTCTTTTTTTAAACAGTCGTTTGTAGCTATTTCTGTCTGACCATTGACTTAGCTCCATTCTGTACATTTTGAACATTCTGTACTATGGGTTTCAAACATGTCTAGGATTGTATTAGTTTCCGTGTGTGTGTGTGTGTGTGTGTGTGTGTGTGTGTGTGAGTTTCTTCAGCTTACTCTGATTCATTTCCGCTTCCGTCCGCTGTGGTTGACGCCAGTCCTTTCAGCTGTGCTGAGCTTGGTCTTGTCTTCCGTGTTGCCTGTGCTGGCGGCTGCCCCACTGCGCCTGTGTACTGAGCTTACGACTTTCAGCACGAAGCGGGAAAAGGTCAGAACACGAGCTGGCACTATCACAGTGGCCAGCAGACTTATTAGGTAGTGGTCAGGTAGGGTGTAGGAGAGGCGGCTTTCCCCTCAGGGGATCTTCCAGACACAGAAATCATTTAGACGGGAAACGGCTTCTGTGATTAGCTGCTATCATGGGGTAGTGAGGCAGGGAGTCTTTGGATCAGAAAGCCCCGAAAGGAGCAGCGCTGTGCTAGTCAGCCCTCTCACTTCCATGCCAAAACGCCCGCCACGAGCTTAAAAGGAGAAATAGTTTATGTTTGCCCTTGGTTTTAGAGGGTTTCGTCTGTCATGGTGGGAGAACATGATGGTGCAGAGCAGTTCACATCTTGGCAGCCAGGAAGCAGGAAAGGAAGAGACCAAGCAAGATGCAGCCCTTAAAACACCTTCCCTATGACCTACTATTGCTTTCTCCAACGGGGTTTTGCCTCCTACCTCTCACTGCTTCCTGATAATGCTGTCATGTTATGTGCCTGTCATGGGTTAGATCAGAGCCCACACGATGTCACAGTCTCCATGATGCCCAGAGGTGTGCTTTCCTAATGCACTCAGCGTTTCCTATCCTCCACTCACGTTAACAGCTGCAACCAAGCACCACGTGCAGTCTTGGTAGACGGTGTTCCAGTGTGACTCAGACACTGCTCTCCCTGTAGCATCTTTATGATGACCCTAAACTCAACCTGAGCCAAATACTCTGCTCTGGCTGACTACCCACTCCTGAGGGCCACGCACAGGTCCCTCGGACGCCATTTTGATTATGTGTGCCTCTCATCTTTATTGTGTTCTCAGTCCTTCTGGAAGGCTGTTCCTGTATGACCAGAATCTGGAGTAATCCCTCTAGAATAAAGTTGGAGTAGGGCAGAATTGCTGCTTCTACACCTAGATCAGCACCTGCTTGTGGACACACACTTGGTGGGATATTTATTGATGAGTACACCACTGCCAAATAACTGGTGGTCAGTGTTTGCGGAGTTAAAAAATTAGTATATACGCAATGTGTTCATAAACACATAACGTGAGTACTGTGTTTCACAGGCAGAAGTCACACTGCTCAGTCCTCAGACTCAGAAACTATATAAGGAAAGATGGGGCAAAGGGTAGCTGGGGGGGGGGCTTATGCCTGGATTTGAGCTTTAGTGTTAGTAGCCCCTTCCCCCCAAGAACATTAAGAGCCTCAGGCCTATTGTTTTGATGAAAAAACAGGGAATGGGGATGGAGAGTATTTTTGGGTAACTGAGCTCTTTGTGCTATGAACTTCAGTCTACAGAACTGTGTTCATAAGCAGTGCTTTATCCTTTGTGGAACTGGAAAATGCTACTCAAAGAACTCTTTAGTTTGTTTTTACAGATCAAATTCTATCTTGAGCTATTTACTAAAGAAACGAGGAATGAGCTGCCTAGGGATATATAATTTTAATATTCTTTAGCTTTTCTGTCTAGGGCAATCCTCTATTTTAAATGTTTGAGCTTCTCCATGAGTCATGAATCATTTTGAGGAACTCAGAAGTCCAAAGCTCTCCCTGTTTCCACTCAGGGATGCACATTCCGGTTTCCATCTGCCTACAAGAGAAACGTGGTAGTTAAAGAAATAATTAAGGCTTCAGACACAAACATTGCAAGGGCAGATAAGCTGTGTTTATTAGAACAAAATAAAACAATGAAATCCAGCACTAACTAGCTGCTCTCCTCCAAGCACACCTTATCCCTTGTGCCTACATCAAAGGTGGGGGTGAGATGATGAGGAGTGGGCAGAGCTGGGAAGTCCACAGAAAGATACGTGACAAGAAGCAGAGAGTGGATGAGCTACTAACAGAAGGAGGCCCTGTTGGGCATTAGCATGCTTTCCAGAACCCCATCCCGTTATACGAGTATGTAACTTTTGGCTTGTTTAGAGAGAGAGTGTTCAAATAGATTTCTTTCTTCCATGTTTGTTTCCTTGTTGGTTTTGACATGCTCTAGTGTAGCCCAGGCTGACTTTGAACTCCTGATCTTCCAGCTGACATTATATCCTTTGCCGTTGCACCTTTGTTTCTATCAAGCTGATTCTTTACATCACCTCTGCTGAACTGTGTCTATTCCTGTCGATGTACTTAAAAAAACAAACAAAAAACAAAAAACTCTTTTTTTCAATCCCTTCCAACACCCCAACACCAGATGGGAGAAAGGGTTAGTGAGAAAGAGGTGGTGCAGTTCTTTCTTAGCTGCTTCCTGCTGGTTAGGGTGGCTGGGTTTCTTAGAGCCAGTTTAATCTTCATTTCAGGAGATCTCCATCTTCTTGTTTCACAACTGCAACCAGGAGCAGCAAGGAGGAAGCAGTAGCAGCCTTGTTCTTTCTCCCATCTCCTTTCTGGGCTTTGGCATTTATTCCTTCTCAGAGTCCTCAGATTTTAACTATCTGCATCTGGCAAAGAGCTCCTCTCAGAGCCTGAATGAGGCAAACAGTCTCCTGTTGTGAACCATCTGAATCAGTCCCACATCCCATACCTGGGACCAAAACAAAAACATGTTTATATCCACAACATATCCCCATTTTGATTCCTGATTTTTGATAAAGTGACTCTTTCATTTACTGTTGCCTCCTTTGTCTTTTCCTTATTTTTGTCCTTTTTCTGAGCCCCAGGTCTCCTGGTGCAACCGTCTGACCCTGAGTTCTGTAGAGGGCACGAGGTCCTCATGCACACAAACAGCCCTAGGGAAACCAGACTGTTAAAACACGCAGGCTTTTCTCCTTAGTGGGAGTGATTTATGCCAGTTTCTGCCTGTAAAGCTGAAAATGGACGTAGTTAATAATTTGGTGATCGTCACTATCTGTGGACCAGGCCTCATATAAATCCCCCAGACATTGTTTGTCCCAGACCCTTCCCAGACTCCTGAGCACGGTTTCTCCATCAGTACAACCCAGTCTGTGGACGAGGTCGCAGGTGCCTTACAAAGGAGCTCCAATATAGTCGTGCCTCAGACTTTATGTGATAATTGTCTGGCAGAAACTATTCTAAGGTTGTACGGTGTTTAGTGTGTCAAAAATAAATGGCTCGGTGAGACTGTAGAAGCTTGAGTCAACACTGTCATGTTGAACCGGATTTCCTTCTTGTTACTTTGCCACCAGTAGTGTCTGCAGGGACCCCACACAAAATTGTGTCCCCCATTTATTGCTGGTCGTCCTTTGCAGATATGGGGTTTGCCTTGACTTTGAGGATCTGATGAGAAGCAGAATCAAGTGGTAGTGCAGAGGAAAATGAAAGGGGCCAGCCACACTACAGCTGTGGAGGGAGCGGAGCCTGAGGCACTGTGGATAGAAGGCAAAGTAAGAGGCTCTTCAGCTTCGTTGCATGGCGCCTTCACATGACACCCGTTAAAAATGTCAGGTTAGGAGCTGGAGAGGTGAGTCAGCAGTTACGAGCATGTGCTGCCCCCCCACCACACACAGACACACACAGACACATACAGAGATGCCACAAACACACACAGAGACACACATACATACACAGAGACACCACAAACACAGACACACCACACACATACACACTACTCACTCACACACACACTAAAATAGTCTTTTAGAAAGTTAGAGCACCTGAGCAAAACTGCTGTGTTCACTTCACCTGTGTTCTCCGGACAAGTCACCAGTTTTTCTGATATGATCATTTCCTTTCTTTACATGATCTCTATAGGGAATAAAGCGAACGCCTGTGTCCTCAGTACCTAGAGCACGCCTGCCACATTATCGGTAAATATTTGCTCAGTAGCTGCTTGTGCAAAGGCAAGCGCGCCATGTTCCCACAGTTTACTCCTACACTGAGCGGACTGCAGAGTCTGTTTTCTCGCTGGCTCCACTGCTGCCTGCTCTCTGGGCCTCAGTTTCGTGTGCTGGATAGCACTTGTAAGCTTTATAACGGTACAATGAAGCTATGGAGAGACATTGCTAAGATCTGCCGTGTCCCTCCAAAATTCGTTTTAAGATTGAATCCCCTGTGAGTAGGCGTTAGGAGGTGGAGCCTCCGCGGTGAGGTCATGATGGCGGAAATGGAATTGCTGCACCCTGAGGAGGTGCAGGGAAGGATTTTCACCCGTCTGCCATATTGGGAGACGCTCAGAGCCAGGGCTCTGTGGTGATCTTGGCCTTTCCAGCTGCAGGAGCTGGGAGAAGCAGGTCTCTGCAGTGTAGCTGGCTGGGCTAAGCTACTTTGTCATGGTGGCCCACGTGCACTGAGACAGGCGTTTGTGGTGGTTGTCTGGCTCTTATCCTGTGTTTCAGCATCCTCTCGGTCCTGGCTTCCAGTGGACATTCTGCAGATCATAGCTTCCGCTTCCTCAGGTCAGAGCTCAAGTACGGAAGGAATTACCGTCTTCACAATGGCCGCCCTTCTCACCTATGAGTCTCCAGGGCTGCGGGGCTGTGAAGCACGTGACCTGGCATGGGACCCTGCAGCCCAGCGTACCATTGCGCATGCCTGAACTGCATGAGGGACCCCCTGCAGGCTCTGCCGGAGCAGGGGTGATGAAACCTGGCTGAAATTCGAGGTACATGCTCGTGTTCAGGGAGACAATTTTCTAAAGCAGTGGAGTAGCTGGAGTAACTTCAACCTGCTGGAGGGAGGAAATGACAGAGCTCCCTCCCAGCTCCTTGGTCGAAGGACACGTGACAAGACAAAGACGAGGCTCGACAAGATGTGAAGTTTATATACAAAGAATATAATGTTTATCTGAAATATTTACAGTGTTGGTTAAAGCAATATTTTTACAACTTTTCCAGGTCAGCTACTACGTATATTACAGGTAAGCTACAATGATTTAATTTGCAAGATTGGAAAAATGGAGTAAAAAAATGTTTTAAACAAAGGTTAAAATCCTCAGGTCAGTTTGCACTGCATTCACTGCCCTTTGCGTGAAGGCCTCGTGCAATGAGGACTGGCTACTGTGCCCCTCCAGACTGAAGTTCTGTAGCTGGGGCGGGGTGCTCCAAACAGTCGCAGTTACTGAGGAGCAATGCAATGGTTTAAGGCGCAGACTCTGGCTCTCAGGCTGGAGCCGAGGGAGACGTTGAGATAACGGCCAGCTTTATCTCAACCGAGTCTGGGACCCACACGTTTAGACCCCAGAGAAAAAAAAGAGTCTGCCTAAGTGGCAACCTTAGCGCACAGTATAAAGCAGCAGACTGACCAAAGAGGGAAATGCCCCTCAGGTCACAGCACTACCTACTCACAACTAACCTTAAAATGAGCTGTTGTAAAACTTCATTAAAATAGCCATGGTTTTATTAGTTTGAATATTTCTACAAGATCTGGAAGGACTCTGGCTTTCCGTGAAAACAGCTGTCCATTCCAGAGGCCTCCTAGGGCCTTTATAAAATTCAGGAAATGTTAGGGACACACACATGCAAGAGGCAGGGCAAGGCGCTCCAAGCTGCGGCTGGAGCTTTCGGGACTGTGCTTGGGAAACCGGAAGTGACGGCGCAGAGCGGAAGCGGTTCACGGAGCCCAGGGCCTGAGTAGCAAGAGGCTGCCGCGCTGGGAAACTAACACTGCAGCTTGCGGATGCTGCGTGAGATGCGCTTGAACTCTCTCTGGCCCTTCTGCCACCGCTTCACTGAGGTGATGACCAGCTCCCCGCCCTGCTTCTGTCCCATGACCAGATAGGGCGCGTTGATGTCGTTCATCTCGTCACAGGTGCACTGCAGGCTGTCTCTCAGCCACAGCACAGACTTCTTCAGGTCTCTTTCAGACACACCGTTAAGCTTGTAGATGGTCTTGCTCTTGGTCTCCAGGGTGATTTTGGTGTCTCTGTTGATGTAGGTTATCTCCTTCACTTTGATTTTCAGTGCTGTGAAGACAAGAGGGGCAGGAACGACAACAGAGCCCGAGTTATGACGAGGGGGAACTGTGCAGATGGTGAGCTTTGCTGCGCTTGGTCTGTAGGGGTTCCAGGGGAGAGGGAGAGGAGCTTCCTATCATCACACAGACTGTATGGGCTGGAGGTAGGGCCTGGGCCCTGGGGGCTGCATGTGCCTCTGTTTCTAAAGCCCTGAAGCTGGTGGGGCATTTTGTTTTCAGTCAGCCGCTTTTCAGAACCTCCGTGGAGGACCCAGTTAACCCTTCTCACACCATGCCCCTGTACTTCACATATGGTTCCTGCCACTCCCAGCAAAGGACTCTCCTGTTGGAGGAGAAGTGCCTAACTCTTAGGTGAAACATGAGCTTCCCTGGCTGCAAACGTTAAACCGGGTTTATTATGTCAGAGAGGTTTCCAGACAAACCTGTGAGGAAATGGTATCATGGTCACTGTTTTCTCAGGAACAGATTACAGGGAAAGGAGAATGGGTCTTGCAGCTGCTTTTGATTTGGTAAAGTAACAAGGAGGAAAAAAAAATGCAAGTCTCTTTTTTAAGAGCACAGCATGTTTATCCATAAAAGTGTTTTTCTGAAGACTTCATCCTCATGTGTTCTCATTTGCCTGGCCAAGGCCAAGGCAGTTACAGATCATGTATGTACTGTTTCCAGAATGTGTGTGGAGAGTCATTAGAACGTTAAGACCAAAAAGTAAGTTGTTTACTATAAAAGACACGTTTTATAGCCACGAACACTACACGTCAGGAAACACGCACACACACACCGGGATTAAATTTCAGGACTCCACACATGCAGGAAAGGGATGGGATTTTCGGGTTAGAAAGGGTCATCCCGTTAAAAGCTCATTAGGACACAGAGATGCAAATTGAGAGACGTGTGTGTGACTTGTGCCAGGCCACCCAGGTAGCCTTTGTCCCATCTTAGTCCCGGAACCTTGCCCTACGCTACCAGATCTCTAGAGGCAATGTGGAACTGCTGTCCTTGAAGAGCACTGAGTTTCTCAACCCCAGCCTGTCCTAAGACTCGTGGTGCCACAGACAGCTGAAATAGATGACATGCATGCACGGCTTCCCAACTTTGATGGGGTCTGATGCATTGTTTAAATTAGTAATAGTGGAGAATTCTGTGGGTGTGTCTTTGAGGTTTTCTTTTCCTTAAAAAAACAAAACAAAACAACAACAACCAAACAGGCAGGGAACTCAATGGAGCGGGCTTCCTGGCTAGAATGGAAATGATGGGTGCTTAACTGGGTCACGCATGGGCGCTGGGACTTGGTGAATGTCTGAGGTGGTATTCATCTGAACCACAGTCCCGACTCCTCAGAGATTACAGAATACAACATGTGGAAATGTCACAAGATTGTGACTTTAATGGGGGCTGAGATGCCACGTAGGGTTAACTGACCTGATTATACATTAGTGAGGAGTCTAGTCTCTGATACAGATGGGCAGGAGCAAGGCTCCACCTGGCCAGTCAAACATCCCTGCGCTTCACCACCTGAAGAATCATCACTGAGCTAGGAGGTGTGTTAACTGTGATCACCACTCTCTTTAGCTCTAAAATGTGTATCACGGGGGAAATGGCAGGGGTTCCTCCTTAGACTTGAAGCTGAGACAAAACATAGGGGATCAAGAACCCAAAATAACAGGCTTGCCCTGGAAGGAGTGACTGGGGGATTCAGGGTGTGGTAGGAGACACAGGTGACAGGTGACAGTCCCCGGCCCAGTGCCATGTTGTGTAGGGGGTTGGGGGAGGGCAGTTGGAGGCAACAGGCCCAGGCCCGGGTCTTATGTGCAGCCTGCGCTGTGGTGGAAAGGAAGGGCTCTGCATTCCGAGTCTTATGTGCAGCCTGCGCTGTGGTGGAAAGGAAGGGCTCTGCATTCCGAGGCTTATGTGTAGCCTGCGCTGTGGTGGTAAGGGGGATCTGCATTCCGAGGCTTATGTGTAGCCTGCACTGTGGTGGTAAGGGGGATCTGCATTTCTGTTTGGAGTGTGTATTGGAGTGGGGGTGCTGTGCCTGCCAGGATGATGCAAGGGAAGTAAGCGCCATCGCTGGGCCTGTTCTGTTTGCTACTCCCCAAAGAACAGAGGCCAAAGGGACTAGTCCTTCATCGTCCCTACCTTGGTCAAAAGGGTAGGGCGACAGAGAGCAAAACTGATGGCTGACTGCCCATCACACTCACACCACTTCTTTGGCTCAGTCCTTCACAAGGCACTTTTGAGAGAGTTTGCCTTCTGTTAGGTGAGCCACGAAAGCAAGCAAGTGTTGTGTGTGTGTCTCCCAAATGCATCTGCTTTAGAGTCCCATGAAAGCCAGGAGAGAATTCTCATGTGTAGTACAAAGAGCATAAGCTGCTGGAGAAAATGCTTTTTAGAATTGTCAGTTTTACTAAATAATTATCTGATATGTGGCAGCAAAGGACTGTGACTTGGTCAGACTCTGGAGACTGAAGATTACCCACTGCTAGCATGCCTGGCCCTGAGATGGCTTGAGGTCTGTTTGAAGACAGACATAGGGAACCTTATCGGCCCCACTGAGGCTCCTCCTACTTGGTAGAGTTGATTATTAGTTAGGACTTGGAGCTTTTCATTTGCCTTTATCCCTCCTCAGTAACGTCTAGTGCTTCCTGGGGTCAGGGCTACAGTTCAGGAACCACCAAGGTTCAACTCAGGTGACTTCCTGCAGAGATCTGAAGTGGATGAGCAGTGGCCAGGACTGTTGTCAGTGAGAGGTCAAGGTGGCAAGGGACAAGGGGCCAGCAGTGGCACCAGTTCCCTCAGTCCTAAGGATTGTTGACTGTGTGGCAATGTTAACGTGGCTCTGCTGGGTTCTGTGTTGTTTAGTAGACCAGTGGTCTTCTGGACTCACCAAGACTGAGGGGTACCAGCCTCTCTAATACAGCCAGCAACGGTACCAGCTGGGTGAGGCAGCAGTCTGGGCCGCTGGCCAGTCCTGATTCTGACTGTGCCTCTGCCCCTTGTCTAGCTGGTCTCCTCCCTTTGCCTGGGGGATATCAGACAGCGGTAGGTCCAGGTAGTGTTGGTAGATGGAGCCTCCGTCCTTCCTCTGATGATTTCCTAAGGGGAGGGCTTAACTGCCCTGCCTCTTGCGTTGTCTCACTCCATGCGCCCCAAGCACTACACTATTGAGACCTTTCTCACCTGACCTAACTTGGAAAACTTTTCTTCTTTTTGACCATTTGTAGAACCACGTCAAATGTGTCCCTGTGAGCTACAAATAGAGTGAAAACATTTTAATTTGATTCAAGTGCAGATGTTTATTTTGGGCCACTTTAAGAGCTTGAACCTGTTTTGCTGAGGGCGCTCACCAGTTCTTGGCACACAGGTCAAGCAATTTAAAAATGACACATGGCACGGGATCCTGTGTGTTGGCACAAAAATGTTGGAGATGAGAAGTTAGCTATTGTGCACTTGTGATTTGGGAAATTCCTATCTGATTATTGTTTAAGGAAACAGTAAATGCCATCCTCTGTAACTCAGTTCACAGTTACATATGAAGAGAACTAAGCTAGGGGTTAGGTGACTTTGGGGAACTGGCGATGTGACCATTTCTCACCCAGCCTCATCTGAGGACTTCTCACTGACTTACACTTTGTACGTTTCCTGGTAAATAAAGCTTGGATGGATGTGAAACCTGTTGGTCTTGGCAGTTACTTACCAAAATCATTTTTACAAAGAGTTTCCATTATGTCGTTGTCATCCTCGTTTTTAGTTTTGCAGGCTTCACACACCTTCGGGGCTGGAAATGTGAAAAGGTCTTTAGTGAGTTTGCTGAAGCAGGAACAGCAGGTGGCGTCTGTAAACAACCCTGAGGGACCCAGCCAGGCCAGATCAGCCATTGTCCTGTGTGACCCCCTATTTCTGCCTCCTCTGTACAAAGAGGACTCCTCATTTCCAAATGCTGCACTTTCCATTCTTGGTCTGGTGAAAAGCGAATGCCTGAATGTCCTCTGTTGTCAGCACCCACCCTCAAATGTAGAGGGGTTGTGGGCAGTGGGTAGGCCTGCTTGCAGGATAACCCAACGACGTTGCCGCTTTTCAATGCATCCTCCTCACTCCTAGGATGAATTCAGTCATCCGCAAGTCTCTAAGGGGAAACGGCCCAAAGATCCAAGCCCTGGAGGGAGCCTGGAGTATGTTAACCATAAAATACAGTGGAAAGATGGCTCTCATCTGCAGGACCTGGAGGAGCCCCTTTGGTGTAGCTAGACTCTGGGCTGGAAAGGAGGGCCAGTGCTGTGCTGTGAGGAACCTATCCGGCTGGCCTCTACCCTGGAAGCACCTCTCAGTAACTCCGACAGCTCCATCTAGCTGGTTCTCCACCTCCTGCCTCCTGACAAGTTTACTTTTCACTACTCCCCTTCTGCTCCCTGGTACAGGTGCGTGTTTCTGTCCTTGCAAGCACAGAAGCCTGGAGACAAGGTGATGCAGGTGAAGAAAAACTTGCTGTGGGGTGTGCCTGAGCAGACTAAGGACTTTTCTGTGCATGCACAGCTATCAGTCTGTCTAAGGCTGTCCTATAAGAGCACAGTTGCGCCAAGAAGACATTTTTCTTTCTCTAATTTATAAATATGCCCAAATGCTGTCTTTAAAATTCATGTGCAATTTTATAGGTTTCCACTAGTATGAAATAGAATTTTCACAGAAAAAAAAGCCCTTATAACTCATACTAGAAGTTATGATTTTTGAAAATACCAAAGAGCAAAATTTGCAGGCATACAGGCATATATTGAAGAAGGAAATTAATTTTGGAGGAATACCCGGTATATATTTCGGTTGATAGTAGAAAGGAAAACAAAAGCAACCCCCAAAACCTCAGCAATCCCCAACCAGAAACACGTCCAACTGGGAGGCTCAGGGTCTGTGTGAAATGCTACCAACCTGTATTGCTTACTCCATGGTATATGTCAGACAAATGTCTGAAAAACGCCAAACATTTGCAATGAATTAGAAACCTAACCAATAAGATGATTGCAGACTCATGGTGCCTGCCAGGAAAGATTGCTAAACAACTTTGTCTTTTCTTTAACTAATGATGTCTGCAGGAAAACAATTAGAGATCGAAAGGGAGAAGCCGCTCAGACCCTGAGTGGGATTAGGAAGCCGGCTTTCTATCTCAGGGGGCTCAGACACATTGGATCCTTTTTCCTTTTCAGGAAAAATCTCAAGAGCCCATGAGGTTTTCATTGCTTTGATGGTTTTTGCCTGTGAACTCCCTCTGTTTTCTCAAAAAACTCGAGGGAACTCTTTTGCATGATTTTCTCCAGTTAATTAAAACCACGCCTAAGATAAAAGCTGATAGTGATAGAAAGATGGTTCCTGGCGACTGCCTCATCTCTCCCTCAAACACCTGGGCACTGAAAACCGAAACTCAGTGTTCCGCTTGCTCGCAGGCAGTCTTCCTTACTTCTCCAAAACCTACATTGGCAAAGGACAAAAAGCTCGGAAGGTGATCATTGTGTTTTTGCCCAATGGGACAAGAACATGCAGAGAGAGGCTGAGCAGAAGAAGCCTCTGGCCCGGGTGTTTGTCACTAGGACCTGACCATGCTAAACACTTTCCCAGGCGGGACGGCGGGGAGGCACAGAACAAGCCTCCTGAAACAAGAATTGCCACTTTTGTTTGGCTTTCCCAACTCCCCAAGGGGAGCTGTTACAACCAGGGAGGGATCTTGGCGCAGGGGTGGGAGATCTCAAAATCGGTACTCCGTAAGGCAACAGACTAGGGTAGGGAGCGCTTCCGCCACATCCAAGGTTGGAACCCCAAGTTGGGAGAACTAGGAAGTGGAGTGAAGGCTTCGGGGTCCCCGTCCCCCTCCGCAGGCCCCAGTCCTAGCAGCTCGTCCGGGGTGGGTGGGACGAGGAGGGAAGGCTTACCTTCCTCTGTGGCCGGCAGGAGGTGGTCGCTGCTAGCGAGGGGGATGCAGAGGTCGTTGTCCTGTGGGAAACGGTCGCACTCCAGCATGTCCGGCCAGGGGAAGCCGAAGGCGGACATGACCGGGGCGCAGCGGTCCTTCACCTGCACGCAGAGCGAGTGGCACGGCTGGATGGTCTCGTCCAGGTCGTCCAGGCAGACGGGGGCGAAGAGCGAGCACAGGAACTTCTTGGTGTCCGGATGGCACTGCTTCATGACCAGCGGAATCCAGGCGCCCGCCTGCTCCAGCACCTCCTTCATGGTCTCGTGGCCCAGCAGGTTGGGCAGCCGCATGTTCTGGTACTCGATGCCGTGGCACAGCTGCAGGTTGGCCGGGATGGGCTTGCAGTTGCTGCGCTTGTAGGAGAAGTCGGGCTGGCCGAAGAGGAAGAGGCCACGCGCCGAGCCCAGGCAGCAGTGCGAGGCGAGCAGCAGCAGCAGCAGCGAGGCAGGGCCCCGCGGCATCGTGGAGCGGCGACCCCCGGGGGGCGGAGAAGCCGAGCCGGGGAAGCGAGGCGGCCGGAGCCCGGGCTGGTCCTGGACCCGCTCGCCCTGCTCGTGGGCTGGAAAGCCGGCGGCACGAGCGCGCGAAGCCCGGCGCGGGGAAGTTGGCGCGGGCGAGGCACGGCAGGCCCGCGCGCAGCTCCGGGGGGCTCCGACCCGGGGGAGCAGAGTGAGCGCAGGCTGGGGCCCAGCCAGAGTTTTCTTGGCCTTTTTTATGCAAATCTGGAGGTGGAGGGGGTGGGGGAGCAAGGGAGGAGCCAGCCCCGAGAAATCCGAGCAGGCAGGTCGCTGCTTTCCCGGGCTGCGTGCGCGCAGAGAATGCCTCTCAGCGCCGGCTGGCAGGAAATTTGGGCTGCGCCCCCCCACCCCGACTGCAGCGCCGCGCGCTCTGGCGACTGCCTTGCCAGCCGGCCAGCGAGGCCACCGTGTCCCGCTGCGCGCGAGCGGAGAGCGAGGCTGAGGCACGCGTGGGGCCCGGCCAGCGAGTCTGGGCTGCAGCCTTTCACGCCCCGCGTGGCCCGCCTCCGTTTTGATGAGCTGCAGCCTTTATCACTCAGCACCGCGTCCCCGGGCGGCCACGAGCCCGCAGTGCTGGGCTCTTTGTGCCTCCGGCCTCCGGCCCAGTCCGGCTTGCTCGAGGAACTTCATTTCCAGCCCAAGTGGAGCAGGCTGGCTCCTGCCGTTTGTTTCCACGGCCCTTCGACGCATTCTGAATCACAAAACGGATAGCAACGATACACTGAGTTTCTGTTTCGCTGGGCTCTCTATAGGATTTTCTCAGACTAGAGGACTGCAGACTCACAGGAGTTTGCCCGCCATTTCTCCTTTTGGAGAAGAGACTTTGACCTCTGAAGGGATGTCCAGACTTGAAGGCAGCCCTGGTTGTACATAAGGGGTCAGGATAGGCCACCAAAGCAATACATGGGACTTATGAGTGCCAAGGTCAGACGCCGACAGGTTGGGAAGGAACAGTCAGAGATTCCTAGCTAGTCAGGTCCTCAGGATGGTTGGCTCATCCATTCTGTAACAACCAGGGTCACCATCCTGGTGACCAGCCATGCGACGTGAACCCACAGGGCCAGGCTCTGCTCTGATTGGCGAAGGTAGGGCGGAAGCGCTGCAAACAGTCAGCGGATGGAGGATAACTAAGCAAGGTGAACAACTGAATAACCGAGAAAGGTGCAGGCCAGGGGCCAGGGGAAGCGAGCAGTGAGGGGCGGTGTGAGCGCATGCGGGGTATGCGCGAGTGTGAGGCGGTCCTTTCCCCAAACCACCCCTTTGCTAAAGGTTTAGCCTCCCTTTCAGGGCGACCTTTCAGGGCCTGGGTAGTGACACCCACTCCCCCGAAGCCGCCCTCTTTCATATGTAAGCTGGGCACATTGTTACCGCTTCCTGATCCCCGCTGCCCGTTTTCGGGATGGCACACTGAGGGCGCAGCGCCCAGCACTTTTCGTGGTCCTGCAGAGACTAAGGACTGACAGAATGCCATTTCCTACCCCCTTCTGGCCGTGGACAAAGCAGGTAAACGTCGGAAGGGAGTGTGCCATCGAGTCTCTGGAGGTCCAGCTTCCGTTTTTTTCCTGTTGGGCGGAAGCTGTTCCATCCAGTTGGCTCTGGGCCTTCCAGTGTCTAACTGAGGCAGCCAGGGCTTAGAAACCCTTCTCCCCAGATACAAGCGCCAGTTTGAAAACAAGCCGCATAAACACAAAAAGGTTAAACAGCGACGGAGAGCCTGGACGCTGAACGCTAGGACTTGGACCCTGGGGTGGATTAGGACTCCCTAGTGTTCACTGTTTGTAGCCCCAAAGCATTCCCATGGGGTCACCTCTCCCCTGCAGGCCCCGTGGGTGGGCGCTCGAGAGCCCAAAGTCGGTCCTAGTTTGATCACTCGCTTTTGTGTTCCCGAGAGCGCCAGGCCGCCCCTGCGCCTCGCGCGCTGCCGCGGGCCGGGGCATTGTCTGGGGCGCCCACGCCAGCCCGCTCGCCGCCAGGGGGCGCCCGAAGTCTCGGGAATCTTCGGCGACGCCCGGCGCGAGGTGGACCTCCCGCCCCGGGCCGGGCCGGCGGCAGCCCAGGAAGCTGGCAGTCGCAGACCTTTCCGACGCCGTGCCACTGGCCTGGGCCCACCCGGCTCCAGTCACGCACCCTCCTTTCGCCCAAGACCCGCCAAGTGCATGCGTGTGTGGCGGGCGCGCCCGCGAGGCCAGCCCGCTGCCGGCGAGCAGGGCAGGAGCCCCCGCAGAGGTTGGACCACTGGCTCTGTGTAAATCGCGGCCCAGGGACACTGGGTGACCGTGCCCGCGAGAGTTCCTGTGTGAGTGCACGTAGCTCGGAGGACGGACCCCGGGAAGCACGCGCTCGGCGTGCCTGGGTAGCCCGGGCTCCCCCGTGCTTCTGGAGGCGCCTGGTCCACAGCTTCCCCTTCCCTCCTCGCCATTTAGCCAGAGCAGCAGGCTTTTGCCGCGGGGAGGCCGTGCGGAGTCTCTTCTGCTTACTTCCAAGAGGGGAAGCTCGTCTCGCTCTCACCTCGTTAGAAAACAACGAGGATCCTGGGATTCGCAGCGCCGGCCGCGGGGTTCTCGTTAGAGGGGCTGATGGGTCCCTCCCGCCAGTCCCTCGAACGCGGCTGGCCTGGAGAAGCGCCCCGGCAACTCCTGCCTTTGGCCCTCCGCTTGGTAGTTTCTCCCTCTCGGGAGAACCTCGAGGGACAAAGAAGGCCTCCCCAGCCCCTCGCAGCTCGGTTAAACTCTGATTGCTGGATTTCTGGAGGGGCAAGACCTTGGCGTCACGCTCAGATGCTTGGGGCATCTCCGGGCTCTGGAGCTTGTCAAGCCCAGGTGGGCCCAGCGTCCGCGAAGGTCTCTGGTGCTCGGAGAGCGAGCTTCCTCCCGCACCCTGGAACCGAGTCCTGAGGGCGTACAGAGCCCCGCGAAGGGCCGAGGGCAGGACAGCCGCACAGCACGCGAACGCTGCTTCCTCACCGCAGCTCCGGCGCCCCGCGCCCCGCGCCCCGCAGGCCTGGAAGGGAAACTAGTTTCTAATCCCCCCGCAGTGTTCTCATCACCGGCCGCCTGCCCTCACCGCCCTGCAGCAAGTGGCCATGCTCATTACCCTCCGCCGTTTGTGTATGGGGCTTGGGCCACAGCATGCCTGTGGAGGTCAGAGGACAACTTTAGGGGGTCAGTTCTCTTCTTGCATCCTGTGGAGCCCGGAGGGAGATAAAGCTCAGATAGGCAGGCTTGGTGGCAAGCAAACTTTCCTGTTGAGCAGTTTCTCTGGTCCCTTGATTATTACTCTTTTGGATTTTCAAAATCATAAGGAAGTTGAGGGGTTAAGCAATGAACCATGTCACACAGTGATACGGTTGCCTGCTAATTCAGAGTCCTGTCCTTTTGGTTGTCTCCCGAAGTGCTGTTACCTGGCCTTTATCCACAGGCTAGGCTTTGCAGGGTGAGCGCGTTTTCCCCATTGTATCGAGTCTTTCAGGCTCCAGAATTCGCTGCAGCCATCTGGGGGTGCCATTTCCCAAACCAGAGAGTGTCTCTGGTACGGCGAGTGTTGCTTCCCTGCAGCTGTGGAAACTTTGAGATCGTTTGCATTCTTGCTCACGAGGGTGGCTTTTGGTGCTCAGAGAAACAGCGACTTCATTTCGGACTCCTCTTGGTTCGGTCACCAGCGGGTCCTCACTCCAGGGGACGCTTCCCGCGCAGGCGCAGGGAGGACAGGTGCCAGCACCCAGAGGTGCTTCTCAGCCTAGGAATTCCGAGCACAGCGCCTGCTGTCAGGTGCTTTGGATTTTCATTGAAAGCATTGGCTAGAATGAGAGCGAAGACTATGCTGAAGACTACGCAGGACTTTTGCGCATACTGCCTCAAGATGTCAAGGGCCTCAGCGCCAACCTGGAAAAACCAGCCAAGGGACCAGACCAGGAAACTGGCTGCCACGCAGAGGCCTACACCGGTGGGATTAGGCTCAGCATTCAGTGCTTGCCACAGAGACTTGGGCAGCAGTCAGGGGTGTGTGAGGAGATGATCCCCTAGGGACAAAGCCGAGCTGTCCCATTCCTGGCTTGATGGCCACCTCACCACCAGAAGGAACAATGATTGCAGTGGGCCATGTGGTTGGCAGATTCCAACCACCTGTGGATGCCTACACTCTCTCTGTCCCAAGTACAGCGAGCTTGCTCATCGACAAAGGCCAGGGAGTCAATGAATGGATGCTTTGGAAGCTCCGTAATAAGCAGCTAATGAGGTAGAGACCACTTGGTGGTTGAGGGCCCTTGCTGCTGTTGCGGAGCTGTTGCCAGCATCCACATGAAGAGGGACTCACAACCCCCTGTGACTCCAGTTCTAGGACATGCTATGGCCTCTGCCCCCCACCTGTACTGGTGCTCACATGGTGCATATACATACATTCAAATACATTCAAGCCAACACAATGACCCATAAAATAAAATAGATACATAAACGACTTAAAGAAGCGGGATGCCCTGAGGCTCACAGTGCTAGTCCTGGGGAGACTGAGGCAGGAGGATTGTCACAAGCTTCAGGCAATCTTTGGCTACACACTGGTTTCCAGGCTTGCCTGGACTTCATAGATAAATCCCTTTTCAAAAATAAAAACAGCGCTAGGGCGCAGCTTCTCTCAGTAAAAGCCACTCACTCACGTTCTCTCACAGCCACGGTAGTGTGCAGTGGCCGCAGGGCTTTTCCTTGCTCACAGGAAAGTCTGTCAGCAGCAGACTGGAGATGGATGAGAGAATTGTTCTAGAGAAGGCTTCTCTGGGGGCATGAGGTCCCATCAGGAAAGCTGTTTGTGGCTGGTGTCTTGGAGGGTCCAGTTTTTATTCCATCTGTTCTTTCAAGGAGAGAAATGGCCCTAGAAATCTTGGAAGAAAGAGCAGAGTGTGTCTTGGCCTTCCTGGGCTGCTTCTGCTTGAAAAAATCCAAGCCAAATAAACAAACAGTGACAGCAGCAGCAAACCCCAGCAGGGAGGGAGCGGGGAGGCCGCAGCCACCAGAGTCCATTGCTGTTTGGCTCCCTCAGAACCCAGAGCAGCAGCCTTTCAGTTACAGCCTAAGTCATCCCATTGGCCCCACCATGCGCGATTCCTTTATTTGAGGGCTGGAAATTATGAAATCTTTGACAGCTAGCTGTGCCACCTTGCAGCCTCAGGTAAAGGTTTGCTGGAAGCTGCCCTTTCTTCTGCCCTGCCAGCTAGACAGCTCACCCTGCCTCTTTCTGGGATCTCAGGAGTTCATTGCTCTCTGATGTACTGCAATTGCTGATGATATTCCTGAAGGGATTGCCTAATTACTCCCTTTAAGAAGTGCTTAATAGAAACAGCAGAAGTCCAAGGCCGTTCACATAGAGCCTGGGAAGAAAGTCTGGCTTGGTAGTCTGATATAAATAGCTTGGACCACTGGCTGAGCCCATTCTGGCTCAGGTGAGAGTTTTCAGCTATCAGATAAGAAGTTAAAGCTTGGAATCTGCAGATGGGGCCTGAGCTCCTGCAGGTGTGTGCTCCCAGAGACAGACTTGATGATGGAAAACTGTAATTCTCACTGAATTAACTTCTCAGAGATGCTTCTCCATATTTTGTAATTTGTCTCTTTGGGTCTTTATAATTGGTAGATTTTCCTTTTCACAGCTCAAATGAAGACACTTGTCAGAGTCATTAAATTGACTCATCAGTTTATGACAGGCTGAGCTTAGGGAGCTGCAGGATTTGGGCTCATCTAAGGCTAAGCATGCAGCGTATCACTTCAGAGGGTACTAGCCAGCCTGGGCAGGATCAGCACCCTGGCTGAGCTCACTGGCGCTGAGTGTTTATAAAGCTTTCATTAGTAAGCCGAATGTTCCTTAGTAGTTTGTAAATCTCCAGTTGTACTAGGAGGAGTCACACATTTCACAGAAACATTTGCAAATGTAAAATTGGGTTCCTGGTCTTCAGCCAGTTTGTAAAGGCTCTAGTGATCCTGGCCATGATGGACAATGTTTTCTATTTTTTTTTCCTTGTTTCTGTGAAGTTTTAATTAGCAAAAGCAGTTCCCAACAAGTTTCACCCTAGAAGAAAATAAGATGAAGAAAGCTTTGAGTGAGATAATGTGTTAGGCGTAGGGGCTCAGAAATGTTCTTCACTGCCACACTTCTGGACTGAAGCTGAAGGGGAATGAGACCGTGTGTGGTTTTTCTTTTGATTCTTTTCTGTGGCAATCTGAAAACATGTCGGCAGTTTCTGCTCAGCGGTAGTAAGTTAAAACCTTTAATTTCTGCAGGTTTTTGTTCTCTTCAGGGGAGAGGTGCTGGAAGGATCCTAAAGGGGAAAAGAGGCAGAGGAGTAATTTTTCTCGTACCAGCTTCAACATCAGGTCATGTCTGTGTATTTATGTATTTTCATTTTGAAAGTTTTGAACAGCAGTGTTACTTTGTAGCAAGTCATCCGCATGATAGTGTTGACATGGCAATGATTGCTGTAGATGTCACAGGAGATTGTCGCCAGGAGGACAATCTACCCTGCTTCCCTCCTCACTGGTGATGGGGATTAGTTCCATCTGTTCAATCAAAGTGCTTCTATCACGTTCTGCTAATTTGTTAATTTAAAAATGTTTTCAACTTCAAGAGATTTTTTTTTCTTTTTGCTTAATATTGCCAGTTAAAAGTAAAGCTGAAAATGACAAAGCTTTCTGAAAATAAAGAATACTTTAGTTGCAAACAGATACTGGGGAGGATCTTCATGAGGGAGGAATGTGTCACACAGGAAAACAATAACAAAGCAAAGACTGCTCAGTTGCTGGTCCCATTTGAGGGATGATAGGTTAAGTTTTATGAGAGGTCAGAGAAAGCTCTGCAAACCATCTTTAGAGGTCCGTTTTTTTGTCTTCATGTAAGGCCAGCTTAACCTGCCAAAGAGATGGTTCTTTGCCCACTTTATAAACAACTTTCAGACAGGAATGCATCTGCCTTAAAAGCCCTAAATTGTTTTGAGTTTCCCCAACACAAAGAAACTATGAGTGCTTGTGGTCATTTTCTGATACCCTCATCACACACACATTGAATATATTCTAAAAGTATCCCACCTCTCCACACGTATGTACCGTTACTGTGTCACTGGAAAGTAAAAATGTATTTGAACGCCCTAAATTATAACAAGCACACAAGAAATTCACATGGCCCTGGAGAGAAATGATGTGTACTTAACAATTTTGCATTTCCCTAACCACAGTGGCTGTGTAGAGAGTAAGAAGGGACACAGGCAGACTCATGTCAGACTGTTCACTTAGGGCTGGCTTCTCTTAGAAAGAAATGACGCTGTTTTTGTTTGTTGTTTTGTAATAGAAATTTGGAATTTAAAAATTCAGACAACACAAATTACAAAGGAGTTAGTAGAAATCTCTTTAATTTTATTACCCTGATCTACAAAAGAATGTGAAAAACAGTTATATTCTTTTCACTCAAGAGTGAATACGCACAAAGCTGTCTAAAATACGCAAGCAAGGGTCTTGAGCTGTGGCTCAGTCAGTCAAGCCGGAACATAAGAGAGTGGATTCTAAGCCCCTGTAGGACGCTGACCGTGGGGCACCCACGTGTAATCCCAGTACTGGTGAGACAGAGGCAGGGGAGTTGCTGGGGCTCACTGGTTAGCCAGTCTGGTTGAACAAGTGATCTCCAGATTCCTCGAGACACTCTGCCTCAAAAAATAAAAACGAGGAACACACATGCGCACACACGTACACATGAGCAAATGGTACATCACAATTTGTAAGAACTTTTCACAGGTCGCATGGAGACTTAGGTCATACTGAATTACCCTCAAGTATTCACTCTAGCTACACCTGCTTCAGCAGTGTGCCGCTGCCGTGGCGGCTGCCCTCCTGCGCATGTCCCCAAGAGCGCTGCGCCTGCATTGGCCGAGACCTGCACGCTGCAGCTGGCATGTCTGAGCGAGCCCCTCATTGTCTTGACTTTCCTTGATATAGAAATTTGATCATAATATTTTCTGGCATTTGGACAGATTTGCCAGGTCTCAAAAAGAATTTTTCTTGTTTTCCTCAACATGACATTTCCCATATTGCCTTGGTCAAAAAGAGAGGAATTTTTGATTTTTAAATTAAAATTTAAAAAGCCAATAGAGCTTTTTCCCTTAACCTCAAAAATGGTGTGGTTAAAATTTGAGAAGGGTTAGTCCTTATTTTTCTGAATCATTTTTCCCATTCATGGATTTCAAGTATCCGTTTGTGCAGACAGGAATGTGCTCTCGGAGCAGGGCTTTCTGGGCCTGGAGACTGTCCTTGGAAAGCGGAAGTGCTTAGCAGGAGGGGACTGGGGCTGACAGCACCCTTTGAAGGGTGGCTCTGGGAATGGCGCTCCTTTTGCTCATCGAATGCCCCACTAAGCCCTTTGGTGAGCATCTCATGCTGGTAGAATCGGCGTTTACATTCTGCGTCAATCTATGGTCCACCTTCAGAATTGGTTTAGCTAAATAAGTTTTTTTATTTAAAAGATAGACTGCAGCTGTTCTTTATGTTGAAGGATGGTCCTGCTGATCCCTGGGCTACTGCCTTCATTTTCCTTTATAGAGTTAAAGAGACATTGTGAATTGGCACATAGACGTATGTAAACAATCCTTATTAGTTGTTTTTCTATTGCTGTGACACACACTGTGACCAAGGCAATGTAGAAAAGAAAGCTTGTGATTGGGCTTCCAGTTTTAGGAGCTGGAGTCTGTGATGGCACAACAAAGGCGGGTGGCCGGAGCAGCTGAGAGCACACACCTTGAGGAGGCAGGGAGAGGAATACTGGATTTTCTTTTCAAGACACGGTCTCACTGTGTAGCTCTGGCTATCCTGGAACTCACTCTGTAGTGTAGTCCCAGCTGGCCCAGAACTCACAGAGATCTGCCTTGCTTCTGCCTCCCGCTGGGATTAGAGATGTGCTCCATCATGTCTGGTTGAGAGCAACCTGGAAATGGTATGAGTATCTTGAATCTCAGAGCTGGTCCTCACCTTCTCCAACAAGGCCACACCTTCTAATCCTTCCCAAACGGTTTAATCAACAGGAAACCAAGTGTTCAAACATGAAAGCCTCCGAGGGCCACTCTCACCCAGACCACACACGCTTTCTCAGTTCTCCTTGGAACTACGTATTAGTAACCATTTTCATTGTGCTCTGTCCAAATGCTGCTCAAGCACTGGTAGAGGGAGATGGTTATTAAGGAGCTTTACACATGGCTCTAGACTTCCAAGTGATTTCAGTCATAGATCACATACCATGCAGTCAACTTGGGCAAGGCCACGCTGCTGTACCAATTGCCACCAAACAACAGCAGTGGGTCTCTCATTTGCAAGTGCAAAGCTTGCTGTGGGAGGCCGTTTTCCAGGCTCAGAATTCTCTTCTGGTTCATGCAATGGTCTGCTATAACAACTCACACACACACACAATGGCTGGACAGGCAGAGAGAGCCCGAGAGCCATCACTCGATGACAAACACTTCCATTTGGAGGTGGTACGTGCCAATTTTACTCACATCTATAGGACAAATAACTAAGAATGACCTCTAACACAGGGCAGTGCAATACAAATTCTACCTTTTGGCTGTCAGTGGAGAGAAACTATACATAGAGGCAGCATAGGGCCACTGCGTATAGGAATACACTTCACAGCAGTGGTTTGGAATAGTGCTTAAGATACTATTGGTCGGGATGGAGAGATGGCTCACCACTTCCCTTTAACCCACCGGCCTCCACGAACATTTATCCAAACATAGCAAGTCCCTGGTGAGGGTGAATAAAATGAAGCACTCAGAAAGAGCACACAGAAAGGGCCTTATGTATGTGCTATTTGTGTTTTCATTTCAGCAGGCAGGAGCACTCTGTGGCAGCCAGCTCCACCCGCCGAAGCTGCCTGTGGGAACTTTGCACGTGAACGCAGTGAGGGTTGGGAGACTGACCCAGCTCACTGGCAGAGTTGACTGTTACTCAACTGTTAGGGTCAGGACGGAAGGCCACACTACCGTCATGGGAAAGGAAACAAACCTGACTCACGAATTGAGGAGAAAGTCAAGCTGGCCCAATTAGAAAGAGATCCAATTATTATTTTTTTAAATGTAGCTGTCACTGGAATTTGAAATGCAAGCCAAAATTGTGTTCCCAAATAGATGAAAAGTAGTTGAAATATTAACTGAGGGAAACAGTGAGCGCATGCCCAGGAGAATCCTCGTAATTACTCTTTCCTGGTAATCTCGTCAGGGTAACCATTGCTAATTAGAAACATGTTTCATCATCCCATCCAGATTTTAAGCCTGGGGATGGCGGGAGGTCACAATAGCCCCAAGGCAGTGGTGTGCTGTGCATACAGCAAGAACATAATTGGTGTAGTCTGCTACGGCTCTTCATAGAAAGCTGAACATGAAATCATACACTATGGAAGACTAAGAAGAGAAGGTTTTTCCTGGAATGGGGCCGTTGTCTTCCCCAGTTACAATATGCACGGAAAGAGCGAATGTGGTTCTGACAGTGTGGTGGCCGCATCTGGAGTCTGGCCTTCTACCCTGGGCCTTGACCCCTTCTTTCAAAAACAGTAGAAAATACCGTGTAGGAAATTCTAAACAGCAAAGGGCTGTGACCCTACGAAACTCAGCAGGGCAATGTGACTGGCACATAGGTTCATTGCGTCCGTCTAAATAAAGCCATTGACTTCTCTTTGGGTCCATACGGTGCACTACTAACCCCTTCACGCTGCCCCGTGTGGTTCGCTCGATTAGTTGTTCATAGAAGATGCAAGTTGCTCACAGGCAAGATCTTATACAATGAAAACTGTAGTTTTTTTGTTGCTTCAAAATATTCATAACATAAAGGCTGCCATTTAAAACCATTGTTAACTGTATATGTAGTTCACAGACATCTGGATCACATGTTGACCTTTTGAATAAAGTCACCATTCATGGTGGTGGGGTGGCGTTGATGACTCTGCTAGCCAGCTACTGGATGCTGGGACAAAATACCCGACACAGCCACTCAAGAGAGAAAGTTTATTTTTGTCTCCTGGTTCCATTCCCCTCTGGAGGGGGTAGGGTGTGGGGATGTTGAGCAGCTCACTGGCTGGCACCTAGGGAGGGGGAGGGAATGTTAGCTGGCTTTCTCTTCGTCCTCTTTTATTCCTTCAGGACCACCACAGGGTAGAATGGCGACATGTGCATGCAGAGAGGCTCTTCCCAGCTTAGTCAGTTCTGCCAACCTCACAGACACACCTCGAAGTGTGAATCCCTAATCTGTTGGCACTCCTGAACCCTGGCAGACTGTTAGGATTAACAGTCATTAGCACTTCTACCAAAGAAAAGCCTGGGATGGAAGAGGACAGACAGCCTGACAGCATTAACAAGTTCTCTCGGTAACATTTCTGTGGATGATCTGCTGGCACGAGAAGTGGAATTGATTGACCAAAATGAAAGTTTGCTTTTAGGAGTGGTCGTTATTCTTGCTGTGTTTTTCTCTCAGCTGAATTGGATTTACTCATAACCTCGTGTAGACTGCAGTTCCATTGGCTGAGCGGCCCTTCAGAATGCACCGTAGTGGAGGAGGCTTGGCTGTCCTCCAGCCTAGCGGAAGATGCTGAAATACCGTTTCCTCATGGTTACTGCAGCTTTGCAAAGGCCATCTTCCATCTTGGTGACCTTGATAGGGAAGACAGGACTATCACCTTCTTTTTCACATGAAGTGACACTCCAAGTCCTTTTTCTCTCACAGGGTGAGAGCCTATCTGTCTCTCAAAGCCAATTTCAAATACTCATGTCCCCAGAGTAAAAAGAAGATGGTGAAATCATCAGAGACCATGTGTTTGAGAACTTGGAGAACAAAGGAAGGAAAGGTCAGAGGAACCAAGTGAAAATCTTTACATATTTTATTTTCTAGATAGGAGAAGCCAAGTATATTTGATGATGGAGGTGACATTTTTTTTCCATAGGGAAATTTAGGCCCTTAGTGCAAAATGATACAATTTAAATGATAGGAAGGATGTGGGAGGCCAGCTGGTCTTTTCTTCCCATACAGTATCTGCTCCTGATACAGTGTTCTCCTGGGCGTGGGCACTCCCTCCTGAGCTGTGTCTCAAATCTCTCTTTACTGTATCCTGTGTTCGCCACTCAGTGCCCATGTAAGATATCAGGCTGGGCTTGTTTGCTAGAACCTCGAGAGCAGAATACCCAGCAGGGGACCTTCAGCACCAGACACCTGCCTTCCTGTGAGTCCGGGATCAGGCTTCTGCAGGGTTGGCATCATCTGAGACTGCTCTCTTCGTCTTGCTGATGGACGGCCTCTTTCTGTTTTGCTCTCACAAGATAATCTGTTTGTACACAAATATCCTCCTCTCATTAGGGTACCAGTCACATCTAGTCACAGAAGCTCTCATTTCCAAACATGGTTACTTTCTGAAGTACTAGGAGTTGGGATTTGAACATAAGATGGCAGGGTATGGAAGTGGAAAGGCCCACACTTCAGCCAATCACAGGTATTCTGGGAAGACTGAGGCCAGAGAACACCAGTGAGCTTCAGAGGTCTCATCTTGAAATATGGATTCTCTTAGCCTTCTGGAATCCTTGCTCAACAGGAGGAAACAACTGGGGTTTCTTTCCAGAAGAGGAAGAAGGCCAGGACACACCAGTGTGCCTCCAGGTGTCACGCCATGCTGAGGCACGGTTTCTGTTAGCCTTCAGGGCACATGGATGATCAAGGGTTAGCGGGGTGTCTTCGATGGATTTTCCTTGCATAAGCACCAAGGAGCACAGACTGTGGTAAGGTACCACGAGAACTGTCCACCTCAGGCACTAGGAAGTCTATGCTCACCAGTCCAGGTTAGGGTGCATCACCACTGCGAAGGCAGCAGCAACATGAAACAGGATGTTTCTGTGGGGAAAAAGAGGGAAAGCAGGGAGAGCAAGCAGCAGGATGAGTAGGTACTCTAGACTCTCGCTGTCCTGTACGGAGATGCAGCGAGGCTGGGTCTGGCTGGGTCCGGCTGGGTCTGGCTGGGTCCGGCTGGGTCCCTCAGGCACACATAGAACCTCCGCCACAATGCTGTACAGTGTGCTCCAGCAGCTGGCTGTTACCAGCCCATGAGGACACATGACGTGGCACCAGAATGTCAATCTACAATGTTCCTTGGTCCAGCTCGTGGGTGAGGACAGGGGGTCAAGGCTGCGGGGGAGAGAGGCGAGGAGTCACCACACAGACACCATGAGTAGGGTGGATGCAATCTGAGGGCAAGCAGATGCAGACTCCTTTATTCCGGAAGAGAGAGCAGGTGACATAGCTGAGGGAGACCAATCAGGTTCCTCCACACCGTCTCCGAGCCTGCCATTGGTTGTTTCTGGGCAGACTGACCAGCGTAAGGTCACCAGGTCACCTACTTTCTGTCCCATCAGTGGAAGCTGCCCCAGGCTATGAGCCCTAATGGCCCTTTGCCCGGCCACACCTCAGCATAGGGAGCAGGCAAGGTGTAGTTTTCCCTGTAGTGAGACTTTCTCAGTGGAGGAAGGAACATGCTGATCTACGGTGTGATGGCACTTTCCACATCACTCGCAGAACAGTTCCAGTCTGACTGTGGAGCCCAGGAATACACGGATTGAGACATATCTCTGCCCCTGTGTCCCTGTAGTCATACAAGCTCCTGGCGGAGGAACTGGCCTTGTTAGGGAGGGCATGTTTGAGCCTCAGCATCTGGAATCAGCCTGGGAGACTTGCTGAGTCAACTTCTCCCTAAGCTCCCAGAAACTGGACAACATGGGTCCCCCGGGACAAGAGCTTCATCTCTCTCCTACCTTATTGGGCTGTTGCTCATTACCGATGTCTTTGGTATGTGAGGAGCATCTGACCAATCCTGTGTGCACAGACGCTGCAGCATTTTTGGGTCTGCAGTGCTGAAGATCAGGCTTTGGACTGTGGTCACTGACAAGGCAGCCGGATGTCCTCACTGATGCCTTTCCTCCAGGAAATCCCACCTTTCTCATCATCTACTGCGAATGGTTCTTCTGACACCACCTTGATGTAGCCTGTTAACAGCCATGATGTCGTCTTAGATGCTTAATCCTTCGTCTTCTTTTAAAAAAGTAAGCGAGACATGTTATGAGGAGGGTCCTGGAAACATCAGGCAGGCAGGGAAATGAACCCTGAAGAGGTGAAAATGAAAACCGGGTTCAGCTTGACTTCATCAGGCTGTGTCAGACTTGTAGAGAGTCTGGTGCCAGGCAGTTTATTGACAGAATATTAAACTACAGTTAAATTTGGGGACAAGTTCCCTGGTGTAATACAATCATGGTGCTCAAGGAGGCATATTAAGTCGTTCAAAGTACATGTGCTTTCCAGCCAAACAATAGGCCGAGCTGTGGAAGAGCAGGAAGAAGGATTGAGGGAGCCAGAGGGGTCAAGGACACCACAAGAACACCTACAGAGTCAACTAAGCTGGGCCCGTGGGGACTCACAGAGACTGAACCACCAGCCAGGAGCATGCGTGGGCTGGGCCTAGACCCTTACACATATGTGTCAGATGTGCAGCCGGGTCAACACGTGGGTCCCCCAACAGTGTGAGTTGTTCCCAGCCACGGGATCCCTTATCCCTAGCTGGACTGCCTTATCAGGCTACGTGGGAGAGGATGAGATTAGTCCTGCTGAGACTGCCTGGAGGTGGCAGGGTGGGCTGACACCCTTGCAGGCCTCTCCTTCTCTGAGAAGAAGGAGAGGGGGAATGGGGAAAAGGGCTGTGAGGGTATGGCTGGAAGGAAAGGAGGGGGCCTGGGATCTGAAAATGGGAAAAGAAAAGAACATACCTGTGGTTTCTTCCAAGAAGGGTTCTAGAGATAGCTTACCTGTGTTAGCTTAAGGGAGTAGGGAAGGACCTGGCCTGGGCCCGGTCATACACATGGCATAGGGGTCATTTGGGCTATCAACCATCTCCCTTCTGGGTTGTAGGAGCTCAGGGAAGCCCCTGGCTAAGCAGATAACTTGAGGGTCATTTAGATTACTAGCCCCTATGATCTGGTTGTGGAAGCTTGATAGGGCCTGGCCCAAAAGATAACACAGATCACCAGGTTGTTAATCACCTCCAATTCCTATCTTTCTGCATGGAAAAGCAGGTCATGTGTCCTCCCTTTGTAAGGCCAATCCTGCATGTTTGGCATTTCTGATTTCTCTCTGATGATCTGTGGGTGCAGGGACCTTCATGTCCCCAACAGTTTTAAATGGACTGATGTGTGTGTGTGTGTGTGTGTGTGTGTGTGTGTGTGTGTGCCATGAGGCCTGGGGGTGTAGGTGTGCATTTGCTATGATGCAGCTATGAGGGTCAAAGCAGTTTCAGATCTTCTGATTTCACTAGAAATTACTGGTGATAGTTTCAATAAAGCAGCAAAAAGCAAAGAACAAAGTCATTAGCTTTTTATTCACTAATAACAGAATCCCAGATAGGATTTCAGCCTTTGAAACTGCTCGAGGAAAACAGGTAAAATTCTTCAAGAGATAAGGACAGGCAAGGACTTTCCAAAACGGACTCCGTCTCTTATTAAGTAACATAGCAGGCTGACAGGTGGGACTGGTGGAACCCAAAAGGTTCTGCACAGGTGAGGAGCTACAATGTAGTGAAGAGGCAGCCTGTAGAATTGGAGAAAGGCTGAAAACATTAAAACCAAATTCCCAAATCATCCATTCAAAAGTGAGTAGATAAACAGACAGTTCTAAACGGGAGAAATGCAATCAGCCAACATGCCTGTGAAGGAAAGCTAAGTACCCTTGGCTGTCAGGGACACATGTATTAAAGCTAGATCATAATCTTATCACCAAGAAAACACAAAATGCTGGTGAGGACGTGGAGAAGAGGGACTGGGACAGGAATGCAAACTACTGCAGCAACTGTGGAAGCTGAGACTAGAGCTGCCTCTAGCCTGGGCTCCGATCCACCGCTCCTGGCCATTAGAGATACTTGAAAACCTGAGTTCACTGTGCACTATTCACAAACACCCATCAAGGATGAGCAGCTAAAGAGAATACGTGTCAACAAGGGAGCTAGTTAGTCAAGCTAAAGAAGAGTGAAGCTATGTCATTTACAGGACAATGGGTGTAACTGGTGTAACACCTTTTCCGCTTTATGCAAAACACATCAGACTCAGAAAGGCAGATCTCACGTATTTTTCTCACTTATGGAATAAATATTATGTACTTCTTACATATATACTTTACATATTATTTATATGGCATATATATTCACACACACTCTCCCTCTTGTGTGTGTGTGTGTGTGTGTGCGTGTGTGTGTGTGGTGTTTGAAAGCAGAAGGGAAGTTATTTGAGGAGAGGATGGAAGAGAGAGAAGGGAGGATAATGGGTGTGAAAATGAACAAAGCTCAATTATGTATATGAAAATATAATGAAACCATTATCTTGTATAATAATTTATACACACACACACTGGTTTAAACCCGTAAGGCCTTAGTATGAGCAGTTAGAATATTTTGTGATCACAAGCAAAATTTGCTGTTTAGATAGTGATTTGGTTTATATTGCCCAAGTAAACCAAGTGCCAAATTATGAAAAACATAAATTGCAACTCTTAAGAATAGCAGCAGAACTTCTTAAAATATAATGACTAGGGGTGAGTGGTGGTGTTGCCCACTTTTAATCCCAGCAGTTGGGAGGCAGAGGCAGGCGGATCTCTATGAGTTCAAGGCCAGACTTCTCTATAGAGGAATTTCAGGACAGCCCAGTCTACATAGAGAAACCTTGTCATCAAAAACTAAACAAACAGAAGAAAAATTAAGACTGTAGAGACGTCTTTGTGTTCACAGACAAGCCCTCAGGTAGGTAGACCTGGAAAGCACTCAGGCTTGTCTCTTCTACAGAAGGGCTGTGTGACTGTTTTCCACCCAGGAGGCTGGGAGGGGGTGCTGTTAATAGGCTAGTGGTCTGTGCTACCTGAGGGGCCAGGCCACACCCAATCCTCCTGACAGACTCTCCCTCCATAGACCTTGGTCTGTCAATCAGCCATAGTATGGATCCTCAGGGGAGATGTAAGGTGTGTGTTGTAGCTTGGTGACCTCTACATTGTCTGTATATCTGAGACCACACCTGATCCTCTCCTAGGTCCCTAACGTGCCTTAAGCTTTATTGTTTGCAATGGGATCTCGGTACCTGTGACCAGGAAACTTTCCCAATGTTCCATACTGAAATAAACTGCTCCATGTTAGATTCTAGAAATTACAAGCCTGGCTAATCAAGTTGTGCTGGACTAGATTTCCTTTTTGCTTCTCCTCAATTGTTCCTCTGTCAGCCCTAAGCCTTGCAGTGACTTCTCCCCCCCCCCCATCCCCATGACTATGTGAGTTAGCTTCAAATTAGAAAAGTCACAGAAGTGTGTGGTTTTAAAGCTATCTATCAATATCAGCCCTCTGTTCACAGGAAAGGAAGCAGAGTCACAGGAATGACAAGAGCAAGGTCATGCAGGTTAGTGGCCAAATTGTTGATCTGTAGCTGAAGATTCATACAACCATGGGACTCAAGTGCAGGCTAATGCTGGGTCATGGCACCGATAGATGCCATCCTCGCGGCTTGTATCTGTCAGGCTGACAGAACACCAAAACTTTCTTTCAGGTTGTGCTTACAAAGGCATTGGGTGAAATGCTGGGCATCACAATGCCAGTTAGGAAGAGAAGAAAATTGAAAAGGGAGGCAACAAAAGAAAGTACTGGAAGACTAACCTTATACATTTGGGCATCCCGAGGTATTCTGACTTCCCTGATTTCCTTAGAGTGAACATAATTTTTATTTTTAAGGAGAAAAAAAGGCTAAGTGTGAACTGAGTCTCCCTAAAATTGCCTACCCCTAAGGGCCCAGGGATCTCACCTGTTTATCTATCTATCTATCTATCTATCTATCTATCTATCTATCTATCTATCTATCTGTCTGTCTGTCTGTCTGTCTGTCTGTCTGTCTGTCTGTCTGTCTGTCT
>NW_026596244.1:11758815-11807576 GCF_907164565.1 Psammomys obesus | reverse complement strand
TCTGTCTGTCTGTCTGTCTGTCTGTCTGTCTGTCTGTCTGTCTGTCTTTCAAGACAGGGTCTCACCATGTAGCTCTGGCTGTCCTGGAATTCCCTCTGTAGAGCAGGGTCAGATTCAGAGATCTGGCCTGCCTCTGCCTCCAGAGTGCTGGGATTAAAGGCGTGTGCTGCTATGCCCTGTGGTGGGATCTTTTAAAGTGGACTTCTCTCCCTTCTTCCCTTCCTGCAGAAGAGGATCCTTTCTGCCACGTGTTTGTGTGGGTGTGTTTAGCTAGTACCATACACTTCTTCTGCAAGGCATCCCTCTATGCCAAGGGATCTTTCTTGAACTGCTAAGCAGAACTGGACCCAAAAAAGTTGGACAGAAGTCAGAGAATAGCCTCAGGGTGGTGCCTTGGCACTTGGGACTTAAGATGACCCATCCATGTTCCATGTGGCTGGGTGATCACCCCAGGGATGTCTAAGCATGTCTGGGCTTCTGGAACCCCATGCTTACCATTAATACACAGTAAGCTTCCATAGCATCTGAAAGGCTGTTCCTATACCCGTCCCAATTGTCCTATGATGAGCTCTCACTTCCAACCAGGGAGGGGTGGGCAACTGCAGACAGCTGACCAGGCCGACAGGTTCACTCGACATGGCTCAACGAACTATTCTTTTGCTCTGTGCAGACAAATATTGGCACTGCTTATTTGTGACCCGTGGGTAGGCTGTTACAGTCTAGAGTGCTTGTATTCAATCTGACATGTTCCTTTAATGGTATTTCTTTAAGAAAAAGGATATATTTATTATGTAGACAGTGTTGTACCTACATGTATGTCTGCAGGCTAGAAGAACTCAGAACCTTTGGAAAAGCAGCTGGAGCTCTTAGCCTCTGAGCCATCTCTCCAGCCCTAATGGTATTTTTTCACATCTTATTTGATGTATCTGCAAAGTTTTGGGTGTGATAGGTTCTTACTGAGGAGCAGCAGAATCATCCTGCTTTCAGCCTCGGTGCAGAGCTGAGCGTCACCTGTCAGTGATGGCTCAGCTGGTAGCCCCTGCACCTGGCTTCCTGACTGTGGTCTTAGGAGCTGGAGCGGGGTACGCTCAGCTGTGCAGCTGTCTTAGGTGGAAGTGAACGTGTGTGGTGGGCTGGTGCTGGTGACCAGGGTGACCTCAAGGGAAACAAACCCGTAAGAGCTTCGTAGAATCGCCCTTTTACATCTTGCCCTCCTTACATGGCTGAATCCTGACATTTGACCCTTGTGTTCTGGCCCTTCATTATAAGTCTTCATTGAAGAAGACTTGAGTTCCTTGGATGTCCAGCTTTGGTACTATGGTAGCTAAATCATGGCAGCAACAATGGCAGCAGAAATGCCTGCTACCCTGTACTCACTGTAAGAACCCTGTAAGAACCAGTGGCTCTCTCCGGCAGGGAGAGACACCTGAACTCTGTCCCATGAAAGGAAGATCTGGGACATCTTCAGAAAGAACAGGCCTCGAAGCTCAGGCCTCCCATTATGTTTCTTCACTTCTGAGAAATTTCAGCAAATTATTAAGCATTTACAGTTTTTTCAAGGAAAATGCAATTTTCTGTTCCTACACATCTTAGACGGGGTTTTTGCTTAGGACACTTCACTATGACAGGCCTAACAGGCAGCAGTTACAGCACACAGACAGGTCCAGCTACACCTGGCCCCAAGGCCTTTAAAGCCAATGGTTGACACCGGTTCCAAATGGAGTACATACTCTCATTCAGCACCTTGTGTCGTCTTCTCCCGGTCTTTAGCCTGGGCTCGGGGTGGGAAGGAGACCCGGGTGCTCATAGTATGTGGAGCATTTGTTGTTTCTCGCCAACCACCTCACGCCTGTGCTCCTGGGAGCAATTTCCCGTGGAATGGCGAGCAGAGAGAACCATAATTGCGTCTCAGTGCTGGTTCAGCACCCAATGGTGTCTTGTATTTCTACATGTGTCCTTATAAACCTTCTGGCTAAATCAGGGTCTCAGATGTGAAATCCAGCTCCTCTGAGAACTCTTTAGTAGAAAGGAAAGTCTGGTTTAGGTTATTGTTTTTTTTTTTTAATAAGGTTTGTGAGATGTTTACTTATGATAATTATAAATTTAGAACAAAATTGTTTTATGTGATGCTAAAAACAAAATGTCAGAGGAACTAAAGTAGAAATACCTCAAACACACCTTATGTTACACTCAACATGACATCACGTTTTGCATATATTGGCATCACTTTTGTTTTGGTGTGCTGTGGACCAAACATGGTGCCTTGTGTGTGCTGGACAAATGTTTTACCACTGAGCCACACCCCAGCCCTGTTTTTCCACTGAGATAACTATACAGTAAGAAAGTAATGAAAACAGGACAAGCTTTTACCCTGGTTATAGCAATGCCCTTGAACAACCTTTAAACTTGACAAACGCAGTCAACCATGGATTCAGAGGGTTTGGTGCCAGCTAAATCCCAAATGGGTGGAGTTCTGGAGCCCATTTCCTAAGCAGCACCCTGCCTGCCCTCAAAGGAGGAGGTCCTGTGTGCTCAGCCCTCCAACGGGGCCAAGCACTCTTTTAAACTCTGGCTTGCTTGATGCTATCTGTCAAAATCCAGACAGAGTGATGAATTTCTCCTGAAGCAAGGAAACTTGCAGTGATGGCTGCAGGCTATGATCGTGGAAGTCCCCATGGAATAGCTGTTCTTTTAAACACACACACACACACACACACACACACACACACACACACACACACTTAAGTATTTTTTCTCATTTTGTACTTCTGAGCTTGAATTCAGGATCAAGTTACTAGACACCATTAGTGTAAACTGAGCATACAACCCCTGAGTAGCTCTACAACTCTGCAGAAGAGTTGCGATGGTTCCAGTGAGAACTGGAACCACATGCATTTGAACACATGGTGCCCTGTTGGTGGCGAGCTTCTGTGAGGTTGTGGAATTTTAGGAGGTACAGCCTCGCTGGAGGAAGTGTTACCCTGGGAATGGGCTTTGGGAGTTCATCGCCTCACTTCCAATTTGCTCTTTCTGCTTCCTGTCAGAAGTTAATGTGACCCTCAGGTTTGCTTTCAGGGGCCTGCGGCTGTGCCTCCCTCACCGCTTCAGAGTCTCTCTCTGGAACTTGTCTTAGATTTTCCATTGCTGTGATAAAACACCATGGCCAAAGCGACCCTGGGAGGCAAGGATTTATTTCATGTTACAGCTTGTAGCCCACCTCCAAGGAAGTCGGGGTCATGGCCGGGACCTGGAGGCAGGAGCTGAGGCAGAGACCTTGGAGGAGGGCTGCTCACTGGCGTGCTTCTCCTGGCTTGCTCAGTTTGCTTTCTTGAAGCACCCAGTATCCCCTGTCCAGAAATGGCACCAGCCACACAGTGAGCTGGGCCCTTCCACAGCAATCATTCATCAAGAAACTACCGCACAGGTTTGCTCCCAGGCCAATCTGGTTGGGGCATTTTCTCAAATGAGGGTATTTCTTCCCACATGACTTAATACGTGTCAAGCAGCAGATAAAAACAAACAAACAAACAAACAAACAAACAAACAAACAACAATGATAACCAGAACAAACTTAAATCTCAACAAACTCTTTCTTCTCTTCTTTGTTTTTGGTCATGTTGTATCACTGCAGTGAAAATTAACTGATTCAGGGTAGAAAGATCAGGGGTCAAAGCCTGAGGTATACAGGGCAGAGGGAACACTTGTTTTTTTCTGGGAAAAATGACTGTCTCTATCATTTACTCATTTCTCTTTAGCTTGAACCCTCAGCAATTGTAAGGTTAATAAGAACCTTTCCAAAGCTGGAGATAGTAAATTCATAAACTAAGTCCACATAGCCTGCAGAGTTAAGGGCTTCCTGGGGAATCCCATGCTGGAGTCTTTGCAGAGTCCAATGGCTTTGGGGACATTCTCTCTTGCCCTCCTCACTTGCCTCCTCACCTAGTATTTTGTAAGCAAGAAAGGTATATGACTCACTCCCCTAATGAGGGAAGTGTCTCAAGCGTGCAGTTTTCGGCATGGGTGGCACACATTTGCAGCTGACGTAATTTATTTTGTTTTCAATATTTGCATTAATTCATTTTGAAGTTCTAGCTTTTAATTCAATTAACATTTAAGTTTACTTTCTGATTTTTCTTTTTAATGTGCAAGGAGCCATTTGAAAAGCCTGTGGCAAATGCTGTATTTGAGAGGACAGAAAAAGCATGAAAAAATAATTAGCATGTGAAAATCTTGGGACTAATAGCCAAATACACATTAAGGTGAGAGAGTTTTCTTATCGAATTATACAAGATTAAACAAAAGAAATGTGTTGGAGAGTCTGTTGCTAGGTCATATATATATGTGCATATATATGTATGACTAAGGTCGACATAAATCAGAATCTCTAGGGGGACAGAGCAAGACTGGCAGCAGTGGGAAAAATTTCTCGAGGTAAGAGTACATCAGAAAGGACCTAAAGGAGCTGGGTGTGGCAGCCGTTGGTCCCAGCACTTAGGAGGCAGAGGCAGGCGGACCTCTGTGAGGCTAGCTTGGTGTGCAGCGCAGCTCCAGGACAGCCAGGGCTACACAGAGAGACCTGAAGAGGAGGTGGTTTGCAAAGGATCGAGGGTGGGGGTGAAAAGTGGGTCACAGGGCTTTGTCCATGTGGAGAAGAGACCCGACCCTATCTCATTCATTTTCACTTTCATACTAGTCCATTGTCTGAGCAATTAGCAGTTTGTTTACTTTTGCTAGGTAACAGGATCACTTTTAAATTCTTGTTATTACAATCAAAGCTACAATGGACACCTTTGTGTGTGCCTCCTGGCGCTTACTTGCAAGACTTTTTTAGGGAACTATGATGAGGAATAGATGTTCTGAGCCATAGAGTAGGCCTAGATAGTCCAAAGTGGCCACTCCAATGGAAATGCTCACTAACAGTGAGAGCTTCCTTTTTCTGCCGTGCTGTCGCTCCAGTTCGGTGGGCACCAATAAGCATCACCAAATTATTGCGCTTCACTGATTACAAGTGAGGTTTACAATGCCTTTTGTATATTTATGTGCCTTCCAATGGCCCCTCCAGCAACTTGTCCGTTTTCCTTTATTCTGTCAATTTCTTTATTGATTTATAGATTGCTCTTTATATATTCTTGGTGTCACGTTAAAAAATATCAACCAAATGCAAATATCTTTGCCACATTGGAGTTTTGCCCTTAAAGCTTTATTATAATCTTTTTTTCATCCAGTGCTAATTATAATTTAGACACAATTATCGATATTTTTCTTTATGGTGTCTACTTCTATGGCTTGTTTAAGTATTATTCTGAAGACACTTTGTAGAATATCCCCACATTCTTACTTCGGTTTTGTTCGTGTTTAGACCTTTCATTGGTGACTTTTGTGTAGTGTGGTGTGGGAGCTGTGATAAGTGTGTCACAGCAGACTCCCTGACTTACTATTTTTGTGACTATTTTTCCAAGTCACTCTTATATGTTCACCACACACTGGGAAAGTTGATGCAGATTTCAGCTGGTTCAGAGCAAAATCTGGAATCCTCCCAGAGGCAAAGAGCGTGTGTGTGTGAGTCCCCCATCATTGCAGGGGTCCCAGAAGCTGCCACAAATGCTGAATCCAGACATGGTTTGATCTGAGCTCAACCTTCTTTACTTTAAACACAGCAAAGTAATAGGACTACTAGCAAAATAAATTGGCTTGCAAAATCTGGCCCTGAAATGATTATAATTGGAGCAAAGTTTGGGGTAGAAACACGAGCTGTTCACTTCAACTTCAAACAGTCTCAAGGGCCAGAGGGCAAGGTCCTGCCACTGGGCTCTGAGAAAGTGTGAGAACAAAGCGAGGAGGACACAACAGCCTTAAACTCAAGAGCCTGCGAAAACCGACCCGAATAAACTGAACAGCACAGAGTCAGTGCAAGGCAAGGCCCAAGCAAACGGGAAAGGAGCTGTGTGCACGAAGCCCTGGAAGAGCCCTCTGGCTTCCACTCCTACCCAGTGCTCTCTGCCCTTCTCCTGTAAAGGCCAAAGGTTAACTGCTTGCCCAGCTTCTCCTCTTGCTGCTCCTGTGGCTCAGCTATAGCCAGTTAAGCAAGTGGCTGACCTTCCTCTCCACACAAAAGCACAACCTTGCCTCAGGACAAGGCTTTTAGGTTTTCTTTCTTTCTAGGAATACGGGGCATGGAGGTAGGCGCAACATCCATCCAGATCCCAAGAGCAGGCATGTGGGATTTGAAGGTACTCCACAGTGCTGCTCTTCCTGCAGTTAGACTTCCTGTTGCCTGAGACAAAAAATAATACATGTTGGTTTAAGTCTTTGTAGTGAAGTTTTTTTGAAGTTCATTTATGGCTAAATGCATGCCTATCTGATATGCTTAGATGTCTCTTCCCTTTCTGCATTCCATGTTCCCTGTCACTGAAAGCACACACAATAATGAGCGCGTGTTAGTGAAGTTCCTAGGAATGAACAGAGGAGAGCATGAAGACGTAGCAGGTACCTCGTCGTCTTAGTGAGGGCTCTGTTGCTGTGAAGAGACACCATGACCGAGGCATCTCTTACAAAGGAAAACATTTAACTGTGGCTGGCTTAACGTTTCAGAGGTTTAGTCCATTATCATTATGGCGGGAAGCATGGCAGTGTGCAGGCAGACGTGGTGCTGAAGAAGGAGAAGATCAGCAGGCAGCAGAAATGGATGTCACACTAGGCCTAGCTTGAGCATCTGAGAGCTCGAAGCTCACCCTCACAGTGACAGTTGCTCTAAGAAGGCCACATCAGCTTCAACAAGGCCATACCGCCTAACAGGGCAACTCCCTTGGGCCACGCATTCACACACATGAGCCTATGGTGGCCACTCCTAGTCAACGCACCACACTTGGGTATCCAGATTTTTGCCTTATAATAGGATAGATGAAACGTGACCACTGCTAGAATCAATTTGTGACAGGTGCCCATATGGCAATATTTGGCACTGGTTTTTGTTTGTATTTTTTTGGTCAGGTGGTCTTTTATTTGTTTGTGGGACTCACAGCTATGGTCTGAATTTGCCCCCCAGTATTCACATGTTTAAACTTACCCATTGGCCCATTGGTGTAACAATATCAAGGGATGAGGCCTTTGGGTGGTGATTAAGGAATGAGAGAACAACCTCCCTGAATGGAACTGGGCATTTTATGAGGGGCTTAGAGGAGGGGCCTCATTTTCTCCTGTCCCTCCGTTCATGTGGAGACAACATCTGTCCTCTCTGAAGGATGCAGAATCAAGGCACCATCAGAGAGCATCCCACACACCAACCCTGATGATCTTATGCTTCCAGCTTCCAAAACACATGAAAAAAAAAATCCTGCCACTTATAAATGACCTACCGAGGACAGCATAGGCCCTCCTCAGGGTGGAGCCCAGCTACCCACACATGCATTGCTAGCACTGTACTGAGACACATTCTGAGTCCAAAGTTCTAGACGTAAATTCAACAGTTAACATGATCCAGTTTCCAGTTCCCTGGCCCAGAGGAATAAAGCCTACAACAAAGACCTGGGCCACACCAACTAATTTCTCACAGAGTATGGTTGGTTGTGGTCAAGCCTGATGATAGAATGGTGATGGAGGGAGAGGACAAGTGAAATGTGGCCACAGGAGCCATACCCAGGTTGTCTTTGGCCCAGAGACTCCCTAGGAGAATGGGTTGGGAGACATCCAAGACTGTTCATTCTCCTCGGATTTTCTTCTTGCTTCCAGGAGGCAATTATCAAGGGATTGCAGAGACCCTCTGCAATTTAGTTTGTGTGGTGTGTGGACTGTCCCAAGGTCTATCCCTGGAACTTCTAATCTGACCGGACTTCGCCCAAGGCTCAATAAAAAAAAAAAAAAAAAAAAAAAAACAAAAAACAATTACAAGTGTTAGCACAGGGCTGAGGTTGGGGCAAGCTTGCCAACTCATTACTATGGTGCTGAAAATCTCCCTCTGGAAAGCCCTCTAGTGAAGCCTTCATAACATACTTGTTAAATCTCTTAGATGAAGACAGATTATGTATGAGAATAGGAAGGCCAGGGTCTTTAAATGTCTATCCTCATTACACACACCGAATGATGTGGCTTTTATCTCTTTGTCTTCCTCTACCTTTGTTGGATGTCATCTTTCTAGACTAAAAAATGCCAGCATATGAGAGAAAGTTGATGGTAACAGTTTTTATTCCACATTAAGGGATTTACTTGTTTCGGAGACTTGTTTGCAGTCCTTCTGTGATTACCCAAGTTCAGTTTTCTTTTATATAAACAGAAGGGCTTTAAAAATATGATGAATCCCAGTGTTGGCGAATGCTGAGAATCATACTGACCTCAGAGTGGAAGTTTATCTTTTGAGGTTGTTCTGACTCCAGGAAGAATAGGTTCTGGAACTTTCCATGGTGAACAGTGCTTGGTTGACTTGTTTCCTTCCGCATGACGCTTGAAGAAAAACTCTCCCTGACCAAAAGGCCCAATCCTCAACTGAACTGGCCATCTATGTGCAGTATCCCTGTCTTTGCAGTGCAGAGAACCCCAAGAGGTAAATTCATGCAGGCTCTAGGCCTGGAATGAGAAATCTGCTGCCTGATTGAAGAAGAGTCTGAGCTCTCAGGAGAGCAGGGCATCTCAGCAAAGTCACTAGGAAACGATGCTGACGACTGAGCACTGATGTGGTACACAGAAGAGAAACTGAGAGTACAGTGATGAGGCACTGAGCATATCCTAGGAAGTCTTGATCCCCAGGTCAAGCCCGTAGATTTGTATTGGCTTTTAGTCTGTGCATTTGTGACAATTGATACTGATATATTGTTAGCTGAAGTTTGCTGTGCCGTCTATGCCTGCTTACAAGTGTGTAAGACCATGCACCGCCCTAAATACTGTAAAGATCCTTTGTGCTCCACCCTCCTCTCTCCTTAGTGTCATACTTTACCAGCTCTTGTATATTTTTTTCCCTTCTGTTTTCATTATGGTTTTGCCAACCTCTTCTGTGGTGCCATATCTCTGGGCTCCTCTGGGTGCTCTTCTCTGTTGGGGCCTCAGCTGTATTTCACTCTTGTGCTCCCACTTCTATTTCATTGCAGCTATTTCCTCTGACTTAGAGCATGTGTTGTTTTGCTAAAAATCAATCAATCAAACAAACCCACAAAAAGCAAATCAAAACAAAACAACAAAAACCCGTTTATTTAATTTTACATGTGTGAATATTTTGCTTGCATGACTATTTGTACCATTTGTGTGTCTAGTGCCCTCGGAGGTCAGGAGAGGCCACTGGATACTGAAGTTTTGGCTGGTTGTGAGCCTCAGTGTGGGTGCTGGCCACTGGACATTGTCCCGTGCAGGAATGACAAGCGCCATGGAGCGCTGTGCTATCTTTCCAGCCCTGGCCTTTGCGCCTCCAATATCGTTTACACCGAGACCCGTAAGCAATGTGACTCGTACAGTTATTGGAAGGACAGAGACTATCACAGACACCCTCACCCCACCTTAGAGAAGAAGCCTTTGCTGCTCAGGACCTGGAAGAGGAGAAGAATTTACACACATGAGAAGATGTGGCAGGGAAGTTGTCACTATATCCCTGAAATTCTTAAGTGGGCGCTGATGAGCAAAAGATGCTTCAAGAGAGGTTCTCAGGCTGGAGCCATAGGTCATTCAGGAATCACCTCAGACCTGTGTGTTTGTGTGTGGGGGGGTAGCATGTGTGGAGGCCAGAGGACAATCTTGGGTGTCATCCTCAGGAGTGTTATCCATGTCCCTTGAGGCAGGGTTTCTCACTGGCCTGAAGTTTACCAATCAGACTAGGCCAGCCATTGAGCCCCAGGAACCTTACCATTGCCAGGTTCCCAGCACTGAAGCGTGAGTCTGTGCACCCCACACCTGGTAATCTTCCAGCTTAGGCCCTCATTCTTGTAGGACAAGAACCATTCCCTTACCCCCACCTCAGGCTTTAACTCTGAAACCATGATGGCTTGTATCTTATGGACTGAGATTCCATAGTATTCGATTCTATAAACACTGTTACTGTGACCTTCCCAGTTAAGGAAGACACTCTCTTTTTATGTGAAATAAAACGACAATGTACCTCTACCATGACAGTCCAAACAGAAGAAAAGTCTCCCAGCCTGAGGAGCAAGCTTTTATCTCAAGTAATATTTTCTGAGTTGTAAGAAAATTTTACTCTTGCTTGGTACCCAGGGATGGGTGATACCCAGGAGAGGGTGAAACTGGGGCATGAGTGATACCCAGGAGTGGGTGGTACCCAGGAGTGGGTGGTACCCAGGAGTCGGTGAGACCACAGGGATTGCTTGTACACTTTATTTTTCATGAGACATAGAAAAGCTGGCATCAAAGTGGATGTGGGAAGATATGTGGAATTCCTACAAAATGTTCTTGATACAGAGGTGGAGATAAGGTTTTGATGATGTTCGGCCTGCTTTTGATGCCAATAGAAGGGATGAAGATAAATGCAGGTGGCAGAAGGGGACTCCAGTAATAACATGAAGGCCCGTGTTACGAATTTCTGCCTTAATGATCATTGATCGGTTTCTTAGAAAGATGGTCACCAAAGGGCTGACCTTATTGCCTAAAATTACATTATTGAAAGGTGTGCAGGAGCTACTGGGAGCAGATTCAGCTTAGCTCTGTGGGAATGGGTTCATTTCTTGGGGACCCTGTTAGTTTATCAAGGCTCCAAGTCTTCAGTGTAATAACAGAACCTCTTGTGAATTCCTCTGCAGCTAGAGGAACGTGCCTTTTTGTCTTCATTGACCTTCATATTGACACATTTGACCACCGAAAAGCAGGGAAGCTACCCGAAAGTTGGGGAACCAGAACAAACTTGGGTGTTTCACTCTAGAATTCCTCTGCAGGGAATCAATGCTGCAGAGCTGCAACGTGGCCGCTCTCTTACAAAGCGTGTGTGCACGTCTGCCGTGTGCAGGAGTGATCGCACACACACTCTGTGGAAGGGAATCAGATGTGCTTCCAGCAGAAGGAGCCCGGGGTGGGTTGGGGGGTGTGGATGTGTGGGAAGCAGCCATCTGAGAGCAGGCTGTTCTGCTTTTCCGGACATCACCTGCAGCTGCTTCCCTCGAGTCTGGAGCCCCTCCGCTGGGATTCAGTTTTATGGGGTTTAATGTAAGGTGCTGTATTTCATGAGATGAACTCATATCACAGTGGGCTGCGAGAACTTCGAGAGTGTTTCCTCAGAGCATTGGCAAACATCATCCTGCAGAGAATGTCTTTGTCTTAAACAGAAATGTAGACCTTTTGGAGAACTGGGAAGCTAGCGAACTCTGATCCTCTCTAGACAGCTAGGGCTGAGGTGGAACACACATGGCTGCCCTGACCGCTCCAGCTGAACCGTTTTTAAGTCTGTAACTTTGATTGTACCCCAAGACTCCATGTGGGAAGTGCATTTTGATTGTACCCCAAGACTCCATATATGTAGGAAGTGCATTTTGGGGGTGTCCTCACTTCTAAGCCATCAGTAAAACTTGTTTCTATTTATAGGTTATTCAATTCCCAACAGACTTTGACAATGCAAATGAACATTTGGCCCAAACCAGAGAATGCTATCAAGACTATCTCAGCTTGCTTCCTCTCTTGTTCTGATGTGTTCAGCAGCAAGCTCTCCATCTGTGTTGTAGAGAGAGCAGAGAGAGCAGAGCCATTACCTTGCCTTAGGTCGACCTTTTCCGCTTCGTTCTAAAGCACACACAGCTGTCCTAAGGCTAAAGATCCCCTCACTGTGAGGTGATTTCACCTCCTGCTTCCCTGCACTGCAGCATCCTAGGCCAGGTGTCTCAGGAATGGTGGAAGAGGCAATGTCCTATGAGAGAACCTGGCGCCTCTTCTCATTTTGATGTGTGGAAGGGGTTTGTGTGCTCTGCAGCTCAGGGCCTTTGACATGTGGTTCAGGCAAGAATGTTTGGAAACACAATTAATTCAGCATGGGAATCTAGCAAAGCCAACTCCAGCCCCATTGTACATAGCTCTTTTCCCAGGGAGCTTTCCTCCTCCCTTCTTTCAGAAGGAATTGTTGAAATCTTATAACTTTAAAGATGTCTGCATAGGCTGCCATATCCTCTGTAATGATAAAAAGATGTGCACATCAGGGCAGATGTGTTTGTATCAAATTGTATGCTTGATATATCTCCCGTGGAGCCCCCAGGGAATTCTCATGGCGACCCCGATGAAATTCTTGTTACTGAGGCAGGGAGGCAGCGCTTGTGAGTTATCACCAGGAAGTGACAAATGTTACATTCCTTATCATCCTCAAATGCTTTCTCAGAAATCGGAGTAGGAACAGGCTGTCCAGTGAAAAGGTCTGGGCTGCAGGATGCCAGGAGTCAGTAAGGAGGTGCCCCGTGCGGCCAACAGGGGGCAGGAGGCTTCTCTGTACCTGTAGACAGTCACCCATCGTTTACCTTGCTTCCCCAAGGAGTCTGCACACCTGGGGATAGTGAAAAAAGGGGTGACCTGGGCTTTGGGGGGATGGTTCAGTCAGTAACGTGCCTGCCGTGCCAGTATTGTGTTTGGATTTTTGGAGTGCTCATCAGAAGCCTGTGACCCCAGCTGTGTAGGGGTTTAGTGGCTTCAGACAAGTTAATCCCTGCAGCTCACTGGCTAGCCAGCCTAGCCTAATCGATGACTTTCGGGTTCACTGAGTGACCCTGTATCAGTCAATCAGTCAGTCAGTCAATCAAGGCAGGGCACAGCTGAGGAGAGATGCCTGCTGTTGACCTTGGGCCTCTGCACACGTGTGCACACACATCACACCACACACACACCTATGCACAACAGCAATGGGGACTTGCCGACTGTTTGAGTCACAATCAAAAGGGCTCAGACCAGGAAGGGGAAGTTTTAATAGGCTGAACAGCCAGGTACTAGGACTAGACAAGTGTAAAAATCTAGTAGGTGAAGAAGGCATTTGATAGAGGGCAGCTTGCTGAGTGTGTCTGCAGGCTAGTGACATCAGCACAGGGACAGTCGTGACTGTTTGCTGAGAAGAATAATCCCTTGCATTTCTCAGTTCTGCTCTGCAGAGTGTGTTCCCCCAGGGTATTTCTCTCCAAATTGTTTTAAGGAAGACCTCCTCCCCAAAAAATGACCTTTTTTTCTTTTATGACATGGGAAATTTGTGGCTCCTTGAGTTGCTTCAGTTGCCAGGAAACTTATTTATTTATTTATTCATTTGTTTGTTTTGTGTGTGCACGCGTGTACATGTTTTTGCACTTGCCACAGTGTGCATGTGGAGGGCAGAGCACAACTTTCACCAGTCAATTCTCTCTCTGTCAAGTGGATTCCAAGCCCAAGGATAGAACTCAGGTCAACCGGCTTGGGATTACAGGCGACGTCATCACATCCTGCTACTTATTTAGATTCTGTCCTGTTCCTGCCAGTGACCTACTGTGGATGATGGAGAGAACCGGAGGGAAGCAGAGAGAACTGGAGAGACCCAGAAAGAACCAGAGAGAACCAGAGGGAAGCAGAGAGAACTGGAGAGAACCAGAGGGAAGCAGAGAGAACTGGAGAGAACCAGAGGGAAACAGAGTGAACTGGAGAGAACCAGAGAGAACCAGAGGGAACAGGAGGGAAGCGGAGAGAAACGGAGAGAACCACATCAGTTCTACAGGGGGTTCACTGGTTAGGCATATATGGGAATGTGGACCAGTTACCACCACAGTAGTGGAAAGGCCCCCGCTCTCACGTTAATGTGTGCCGTTCGCTTCTGTGAACATCTCTGTAAAAGTGGGGCAATGCCTCCCCCACCTCCCCCAATTTGCAAATGCAGGTTTGGCTGGAGATAGTCTAAGTGGCTGTTTTACTTCTTTTCTTTTCATTGTAAGGTAAAAAGTGCAAAGATGAAAGCAAATAGCCCAAAGAATGGAGGATTTAGAACAAAACAGCAACTTTTGTTCAACAGCAAGTGAACCGGCCCACGTGCTGAACAAACTGTGCCCGCTGGCGCTCTGGAATAGCTGATCATTACTTCAGTGTCCATTTTCTTCTGCTCTCTCCTATGGGAAGTTCTACTTTCTCCTGATGTTTCTGATGCCTTTCCTTGATGTTGAGGATTTTTTTTCCCTTCTCGGAAGGCAAATGGCACAGGGAAACAGGTTCAAGCTCTCCATCCACAGACAAGCAGGGCTTTCCTTGTCCGCAGCTTCACTGCTCTCTTCTCATCCTTGCAGCTTCAACCTGTGCCACTTGGGGCTGCAGTTCTCTGTGATCCCGTTGCTTTTTTTCTCTTCTTGACGTAAAGCGTGTAAAGCTCATGTCTGTAGACGTCTTCATTTTGCACAGGACGTTAGTGGGCTAGCCACTGTCAGTGGGCCTGAGCTCTGTGCAGTAAGATGAGCTCTGAAGCCGCGCACCAAGGAGAGCCACACACCAACAGTGTGTCTGCCTTACGCAAAGCCCTGCCTGGCATTTTGCTTCAGGCCGTCCTTTTGGTTGTGTTGAGTCCTTCAGCTCTAGGTAGGAAGGAGGGAAAAAGGGAGAATGGGAGGAAAGGAGGAGGAGGGAGAAAAGAGGGGAGGGGAGGAAGGGAGAGAGATTTACAGGGAAATTATGAAGTATGAAGTCATACCTACTTCATGGACCCAAGAGGGACCAAGAAATCAAGCTCCAGCAGGCACCCAGGACAGGTGAAGAAGCTGAGGCCGTGTCTCAGAGCAGCCTCTGTCCCACTTCCTCAGCAGGAAGGCAAGTTTGTCCACAGGCAAAGAGTTACTTATTATCCTTCAAATTGGCTTTTTAACTGTCTTTTAAGATAGAGTTTCAAGCCCAGGCTGTCCTTGAACTACTGCTGGCTGAGGCCCTTGAACCTCTGACCCTTCTAAGGCTTAGTAGTGTGCGCATGACCACTAAGCACCCTATAGACTGAGTTGCTGCTTCATTAAGCCTGTTTTTCCCCCGCCGAACTCACCAGCATTAAAGGTTAGCTCCATATGTCACAGCCCTCAGTTAATCCGTATTACCATGGGCTGCACACGTGCACTGACGCATGCAGACCAGGTTTGCACTGATGGAGACTCACCGAGTGGTTAATTTTGATGGACATCTGCACACAGCGTGTGGCCATCTGGAAAGAGCATCTTCTTGAGGCGCCGTCTGGATTACGTTGCCCTGTGCACTGGCCTGTGAGGGATTTTCTTAGTTGTGTTACCTGAGGTGAATGTGGGCGGCACCATTTTATGGAGTGAAAGAAGGGGGGAGAAGGTGCCGAGCAGAGGCGAGCATGCATGCAGAAGGTACTGAGCAGTGGCAAGCAGGCATGCAGAAGGTGCCGAGCAGAGGCGAGCATGCACCGTCACCACTGCTGTCTGCTTGACTCTTCGTCTAATGTGACTAACTCCTTAACCCTCTACAACGCCGGGCTGTACTCTAGGACTTCAAGCCTATAAGACCCCTCGCCTTCAAATTGCTTTGGTCAGGGGATTTTGCCACAGTAAGGGGAGAGGACATTCACTAAGGCGCTCTAGCTTTTCTCCTTTGCTCTTCTCAGTGACGGAGGCATGAGCTACAAACTCACTCGGGAGAACTTAGTCTCTTTCCTTGTGTGAGAGGTCATGGATGAGAGCTTAGCTAGAGACTATAATAATTTTGCTTCAAGTTAAAGGTGGGAGTTCAGGGTGGAGTCGTGGACAGATGAGTCAGGTTTTACAGGGAGAGAATGGGAGGGGAAAGGTGGAGGTGATGCTGAGGAACTGATGGAGGACAAAGGCAGCTCTAGGAAGATTTTTCATAAATGAAGTGGCTGGACTGGCTGTGTGTTGGGTGTGATGGCCAGAGCTGTAGACTTAGAGATGGATGAGGCATGGTGGTGACAGTACATCCCAGAAGAGGTACAGGGGTCTGTCAAGGTCAGCTCCAGGTAGTGGCAAACAGCCTTCATTGTTAAAATCACTGGTGAGACCCTATTAGTACCCCCACTTTTGTCTTAACCTGTTAGTGGCTCACTGACCTTTTCCCAGAATGCCACTCCACAGGAGGTGGGAGCAAAGGTGAAATCCTCAGAATCTGCTGACTAGGAGAAAACACTGAGGAGAAGAGGCCCAGCAAGCAGTGGAGGGAATTTCAAGGACCGGGTTTGCCTGTTTGTTTGGGCAGGGGTGCATTCTGGACAATGGCTCTCAGCTGGCTGGTCCTCCTGCGGGTGTCAAGGTTTAGGGAATGACTGGTTCCTTAGGCAGGAGGGAGGGAGGACATGGCAGCTGGGGCAGTGCCTGAATTCCTCCTGAGGGCGAGGGTGTTTCAGGATGCCTGTGGCTAGCCTCCATTTCAGAGGAGAAAGTTGCAGGGATATGTCCACTGTGGGACTGTCAGGCGCCTCTGCTCCCAAGTCCTTGTGTCAAAACTTGCCAACTCTGCAAAAAAAGAGCCAGAGTAAAAGATACAGTTGATTTACTGTGTCTACGTTCTGAGCTGAAGTTTATGTAAAATATTGGTCAAAGATAGAGAAAGAGCCAAGAATATGACAGTAGGGATTAGATGTCAAGCCAGATGTATCTTGTGTGACCATTTCTGGATGCTGCAAACGAGAGCACTATCTTTGGTTTGGAAGCATTTTCATCTATTTGTGGTGTGTGTGTGTGTGTGTGTGTGTGTGTGTGTGTGTTTTACTTGAGAGATTTGAGAATGCCATTAAAAATGGATGGTTCAGGCCGAGGTGGAGCTCAGTGACAGAAAATATGCTTAGTCTGAGAGAGTTCCTGGGTCCAATTACAAACACACGTGCACACACACACACACACACACAAACACATGTGCACAGGCACACACACCCACAAATTCAACCACAAGATTTTATAATTTTTTCTTAAATGTTAATGTAGGAGAACAAAGGGTAATTTCCTGATTTTCAATTTCTGGAAATCTCTAGAGCAATCAAAACAATTACTATTTAGAATAAACTTTGCAACAGAAGTATGAATTTCAGATGAGGGGAATAATTATTAAGCTCCGCTGTAATGAAGTCTTACTCTTGAACCTCTGTGGAGGGCATTGCAGCCTATGGAGCTGCAGTTAGAGGCAGCTGATTCTCTCGCCGTGGGTACCAGGGAACTGGATTCACATCTTTTGTGAGAATGACAGAAAGTCAAAACCATGGAGCCATCTCTGCAGCTCCCAGCTTTGGGGAACCTTCATGTGCACTGAGTTGCGACTACTGTATTTTGAAAAGTTTCCCTCTGTGGCGTGCAGCTACCACTGGACAATGTGAGCTGAAAATAGTCAGGAAGCCTCAGGTGTAAGCGGTTGTTGATGGCTCTCATGTTTTGTACTCAGTGACCTAAGCTCACAACAGAGCTTGATAACTGCTCTTCTGATCTAGCGGGTTCTCCAGAGCGGAGGAAAGGCCACAGTACTTCCTGCATTCCAAAGAAGGGGTGCAGAGGCTGGAGACCGAGAGCAGCAGAACTGGCTCTGTGCCTGTCAGCACCCCCGCTCCTTCAGGCCAGCCAGGATAAGATTAGTCCTCCGAAAGATGCTTCGGAAGGAGCAGCAGGGCAGAGGGTCACCAGTTAAAGTTCAGGGCTGTGTTAGCCAGGAGGTGGCATCTGTATGTCCGCGCACACAGGCACGTGTTTGTGTGCCCACTCGGCTGTGAATGCACACCTGGGACCACACGGCTGTGCATGCACACCCGGGGGAGGGAAATGGGTGGCATTGCTCGAGGAGAACTGGTCATAGACCGGGTATCACGAAAGAGCGCCGCTGTCTCAGTCTCCGCCTGGATGTTTCTTGAGTTACAGGAATTCACTAACCCACGTGTGCCAGTTTGCTGTTGCCGTAAGAAAGACAAGAGACGGTCAGCTCATGAAAACAGGAAGTTTCAATTTAAGCTCACTGGGCTCGTGGCAAGGTTGGACTTCACAGCAGGGGTACACGAGGGAAAAGACTGAGTACTTCCTGGATGAGAAGTCTAAAATAATGAGGACAGGTTGGGGGCACTCCCGCAGTGACTTGGAGACCTCCTACAGGGCTCCACGAATGAAAAGTTCCATTCTTCCCAGTGTAACTAAGGGAAATATCCAGCGTAGGTGGAGGAATGGCACCAGCAGGGTGTGTCCGGAAATGACGGCAAGAACGTGCATTTGTGTGTGCGTACCAGACACTGATGATGGAACCGAGGTTTGAGTCATTCTTCAGGGGCTTTTGTGGAAGGGTATGCTTACAAGGTTCACAAGATAGCCAAGAGTTTAAATCTCACCCTCCACCCACAATCTACAGCAATGGATCACACGAGCTCCGTGACCTTTTCAAGGGAAATTGGTTTAGGAAAGATGGTACAGAGTCTCAGAAGAGTACTAATGTGAACATGGAACTGCAAAGGATGACAGATCAAGGAAGAGGCATGGTGATCAGAGGACCCTGGGGATCCAGAACAGATGGTCGAAGCCCTCCCTCCCTTTATCACACCTGTGCGTTTTGTGAGGAAGGACAATGTATGGCGAAGCAAAATGAGGAAGCCGTCACCTAGATGTGAGTGCCTTCTACTCTCTGAACGATGAGGACACGGAAGGTGCTTTCTGTGTTACCTGGAGAGTGGGGTAGAGGCTCTCAGAAGATGGAGACAGGAAACATGGCTGCGCTGGCAGTATAGAACGAAGCCCATGGCAATATCAGAGCAGCTCGGGCAACATTGTAAATCAGCGGCAATGGCCTTGGAGCCCAGAGTCACATGATGAAGAAAGGTAGGCTAGGCTGGTCAGAAAATTGCTCATAGATAATATATGTAAGCATGCATGCATTCACACGCACACACACACACACACAGATGCCCCATTCTATTTGCCACCTTGGAGCGTTTTCCTGCTGGCTAGTTTTATATCAAGTTGACACAAACTAGAATCATTTTGAAAGAGAGAACCACAGCTGAGAAAATGCCCTCACTAGGCTGGCCTGTGTTGGCAGGCCTGGGCTGACTTTTTGATTAAAGGTTGATGTGCGAGGGTCCACCCACTGTGGGGAGTACGTTCTTGACACGGGGTCCTGGGGTGCGTAAGAAAGCAAACTGGGCAGGTCAGTGAGCTCGGCTGCTTCCTGGATGGCGGACTGCAATGATATGGTGAAATAAACCCTTTCTTTTCCAGGCTGCTTCTGGTCCTGATGTTTGTTACAGCGCCCGGAACTCTAACACACTCTCAGAACACTCGGAACAGAGTCACTGGGGGACTGCAATCTAGTTAGACTGTTTAGATGGACAGTGTTAAGAGTGTTCTACTGAGGCCCTCATGATGGCTAACTTTCAGTGTCGACTTGACTGGATTTAGCAGATGTGCTTCTGGGCCTGCCCTGAGGGTATCTGTCAGGAGGGTTAACTGAGGTGGGGAGATCCCCTGACTGTAGACAGCACTGTGAGGCAGCGTGGTAAATAAAAACGAGGAAGAGGGAGGGATCCAGCATTCACCCCTGCTTCCTGATCATGGGCCCAACGAGACCGGCCACCTCATACTCCGCTGTGACTTTCCTCTCAGGACGGATTGTGCCTTCTGACTCTTAGCCGGAATAAACCCTTACAGTTTTTAAGAGGTGTATTGCCATAGCAACAAGAAAAGAGAATAATACAGCCCTTCAAACTGGATCGGCATTTGGGATTCCTTGGATTGTGCTACAACTGAGCATGGCCCGCCGGAAGAGTGTGTTTCTTTAGAATGCCAGCGTTGTTGCTCGTGAGCTAGCATCAAGGGGATGCGAAGAAGGTGGACTGCTTTGGCATCTTTTAGTACGCAGTAGGTACATTTCCCCCCAACTGTTAAGAGAAAATACATGACAGAAGCAGCTTAAGCCCAGAACTTGGTAGAACACAGAAAGCTGGAGGCTGGGAGGAATGAGGATGGCCAGTCACAGCGGGACTGGCACAGGTCAACGGGAGCCTCCGGTATCTCACATATCAGTGGCGGGCAGACAGTAGAGGCCTTGGAAACAGGACTGAGCTGTCCATCCTGGAGCTCTGGCCTTAGCTGCCTGCCTGCCTGTCTCCACATGCCAATGGTTCACAGTGTCTGCTATCAATAACAGCACCACCAGCTGGGCCCCGGGTGTTCAAGCATGGGAGCCTGGAGGGGACATTTCACATTCAAACTGCAACAGTAGGCCCATGGAGAGAGTTTGTGAAGGCTGTTATCCAAGGTTGAAGACTCTGAAACTGATACAGAACCCACCTGGAATGGGTCTGTGGTCACACAGCACAAGGGGGGAGGGGCTTGTCCCTGCTCTGGAGGTATTACCTTTACTTCTGGCCGGAGGAAACTGCTCGCAAAGTATAGTCCCTCAGAGAAACCGCACAGTAGGGCCACAGCGGGTTTTACTGGAAAAAAAGGGACACCAGTGTGTATATTTGAGACTTCTCTCTTTCCATAGGCTAACTTTCCAAGACGGCCTAAGGTCAGTGCGCACTTGCCTATTGTAACCCAGGGAGAAACTTGATCTGATTGTCTTGAGGGATTTCAGCAGTGTGGCTGCTCCACCTCCCCACTCCTTGCTTCTCTGCTCCCTCTTCCCTCCTCCCTTGTTTGGTTGAAGAGTTTTCTTTTGTCTTCTGCTTCTGCTTCATTTGGCCAGCTTTAGTCTCTGGGGGTCTCTGGCCACCGGGAAGGCCTGTATTTGTGTTTGCTGAGCTGCACTGTGCCCAGGCAGGCAGGGGTGATCATGGTGCCTTGCTGTAGCTTCATCCTTGAAAACTGCTCAGTCATTTGTTGCTTAATCCCCACGAGCTCTTTGTCACAGAGGCAATACCAACTTATCGGGACCCTCGGTTTTCCGGTTTAGGAAGCATCAGTATACGACCTGTTGGAGGACACAGGTTGAGTTGAGAATCTGCTCTGCCCAGGGAGATTTGTAAGTGAAAACAGTAATGGTAGCTCCAAGTAGAGAGAGCAAGCTGAGCTGGGATGGGGCTGAGGTTTTTGGGCGCCTTAAGAAACCCTAACTAAAGGTATGAGAGACCCATTGGTTGAAGATGTTTTTGGGAGATGGGGCTCACAGAGTGGAACCTGCAAACTCAGATTGCTTAAAGGTGGTAGTGGTTTTAGAGGCGTGATTTCTAAGCCTGCTGTCACCCAGGTCCCTTGGTTATTTCAAATGGTCAACTTATGTAGTGAGTCAATACTAGAATCTCAGTCATCTCCAGGTCTGTGACATTTCACCCTCCACTCATTCTGAATAAAAGCTCTCTTGTTTTCTATTTTGCTAATAAAACATAGGTCACCAGGCTTCTGGGACTTCTGACTTTTCTCCCTTCTACCTTGTTCTGAATTTCACTTTTGTCTGCTGCAGTCAAGGTTTGGTTCCTTTAAAAACTCAGTTTTGCTATGTAAATATGTTTTTGTTTTAATCCCAAGTGTGGGGTATGGCGTTGCTTTTAGTTTGTTCATAGCTGGTAACAGCCTCATGCAGCACAGAGAGGCACATGACCTTGGCCAGCTGGAGGTATCAGAATTCTGAGGACTTTGTGAGAATCTAAATTCCAGAGCCCAGAGAGAGAAAGGAGCTTCGAGGTGATGAATGGAGGAGGAAGAAGGGTGTGTATTCATCTTGCTGCATTTGCTGTTTGCTGTTGCCAAATGCTAGATATCCTGGTGACTGAGATTGGTATTTTCCCAACGAACCCGATGACCCTAACCAGCAGAACTAAGTCTAAAGAGGTCTATGTCCCCTTTTCTTCTCACCTTCTTTCTCTCCCACTTGGGATTTTGGCGGGGGGGGGGCTTAGAAGGGAGTTAAAGGCTTCAGGAAACCCAAATAAAATAGAGTCCAAAACTAGTGTCTACACTCTGTCCTTAGTTGGGTAGCACATCCCATAGGCTGAAGACCTAGATGGCATAAAGGGAGAGAAAGGAGCATGCTCAGTACAGCAGGATCCTTCCTGCAATTGCGGCACAGCCATATGACAGAAGCTACTCAGTCCCTCCACACCCCTCCGTCATGGACTGCGCTTCCCGAAACCGTGACTTAAACACACACTTTGTCCTTTAGGCCCCCTTGAAGTATTTGCTCACAACAACTAAGTCTAACACAGAAAACTGACCCCAGAGAGCCTGGCTCGCAGTGACAGTCAAGCCACTGGCCTGCAGGAGGGACTTGGGGAAACTTGGAGACGTGATCTAGAGGAGCCCTATCTGGTAGCAGGGCCTGATGGGCAAGCCTGGTCAAGCCAGCCGATAGGAATGGGGACAGAAAAGCTGGGCTCCTCAGGGAGAACTCCACTGGGTGCGGCCATACTGTCCATGCCCTGAGATCTTGTGTGAGGGTGAATTCAAACCTGACTAAGTCATCTGACAGGAACTTTCAGGGTCGTCCAGCATTCAGGCTATGCATGGTAATTGTGGCTGCTTTGAAAGCCAAGTTTATAGTAATAATTGTGAGCAAAAATCAGAGGGGAAAGATTACATGAAATTGCAGTTTGCCCAGAAGAGAGGCTCACAGAGTGTTGGGACCAAGACAGAGGCTATTGCAGAGATCAGGACCAGCCAGGTGCTGTGTCTCAGGGTGACACGTAAGATGCCCTGAGGGTATCTTGGGAAGTGGCTGGTCCCCGGTGCCCTGAGCCCTTCCCTCCCTCTCTCTTGCCACAGCTGATCTTCTCTGCTCTGCCACACTCTCCTCACCATGGAAGACTGAAAATGCGGAAACACGATTCAAAATACATCTCTCCCGCACATGTTTCCTTTCAGGTGTTTGGTCAGTGATGAAAAGTCTGATCCATCTATGCACCTTTCCTGTGCTCCTTTTATTTCCAAGAAAGCCTTTCTTCCTGGGGAGCCTCGCTGTGGCCCCTCCCACCCCGGCTTGCATTTTGACTCATCTTCCCTGTGATTGCTCCAGCTCCTCCCCAGTGTGTTCCTCTCTGACACTGACACCCCCTCTCCATTATCTGTGGCAGTACTTGCTGCTCGTCTGAAAGCACTTTCCTTCTTTGAAGCTGTCTCCATTCCCCTTCCACACACTGTGCCTCCCTCCCTCTTGCACCCCATGCCAGCTGGCACACTTGTTCTTACTGTTTCGACTGTCCTGGTTACTTTTCAATTCCTGTGAAGAGAGACCTTGACTAAGGCAACTCATAGAAAAAGAAGTTTTTGGGACCTACAGTTTCACAGAATTAGAGTTCATGATTATCATAGCCGAGAGCCTGGCAGCAGGGTGGAAGGCACTGGCACTGGAGAGGGCTCTAGTAAGCCCACACCCCTAAACCTTCCCAATGTTCACCAGCTGGGGACAGAGCATTCAGATGTAAGTCTGTGGGAGCCATTCTCATTCCAAGCGCCACAGTCACCAACATCCATTCCCCTCCCCCTTCATCCCAAGTGGTTATTTCTAAATTGGTCCCATCCAGGTCATCCCACGCCTGCAGGAGTTTCTCCTCATTTGGCCTTACCACAGTCCTTGGCATTTTGTGTTTTGAGTCTCTTACATGAGCCCCTTTAGCCGAGGTGCTTCCTTATCTTCCTCATGCCCCCCCCCCAAAGATCCCACTTGCAGCTCCTTCACTCCACCTACTTACAGCTGAGCCACAGTGCCTAGGTTTGTGCCGTCTCGGTGAAGATCCCCACCGGACTCCAGCCGCTGACTTCAGGCCTGTGACGAAGTTTCGGAATGGATGCCATGACAGTGGTTGAAGCCTAGTGTACATGAAATGCAATTCTCCATCTGCTTCTAAACCTGTTCCTGTTGATGGCATCACTGAGTGCTAAGCCTAGGCCGCTGGAGGCTTTGTCCTTGTGTCCTTCCATCCATCTATGTCACTTCCTCCATCAGTTGGCTGAGATCTCTCCTCTCCTGCGCCTTTGACCTCCACCTCTTCAGCCCCACCCACTGCCTAACTGACTGCACTGGCCTCCAGCTCTCTTTCTTCGGCCGCTCCTTCATTCTGCCCATTCTTTTCTCTGGTGGAATTTTGCACATTTCCAGATGCAGAGATGACAGTTACTTGGATCCCACCACTTCCTGGCTCAGAAATTGTCAGTTTTTAAAAATTGCTCCTGAAATCTCCTCCAAATTTTATAGCCTCAGATCCTCGGCTCCGGAGCCCGCATGCTCTCACCTTCCTCCCTGACCTGCATGAGCTTGTGATGCATTCAGACTCTCTGTGGTTGCTCCCTGTTCTTCCCTGCACCCTTTCCTTTCTGTCGGGCATTTTCTCTGTTCTCCATTGCCACTGTTCAGCCTTTCTTCACGGTACTGTCTGCTCTACCCAACACAAGGGTCTACCCGAGGAAAGCAAGGGCCGAAGTGATGCCTACCATGTCCCTGTGGCCACAGCGGCCACACTGGTCACATGTGTCTCTGGTGTGTTCCCAGGCAGCGCTGTACAGTCTCAGCTGCACAACAGAGCCACCGGGAGCTCTTAAAAATCCCAGTGCACAGGCTACCCAGACCAATTAAATCAAAGTCTTAGGGGCTATGAATCGATTATTAGTATTTTTTTTTTTTTTTTAGAAGCTGGTCAAGTTCTTCTATAGAACTAAAGACTTGTGTTTAACAATACTGGACTTTTTTTTTTTGTCTCCATGATACCTACAATTGTTTATCTGAAAATATTTTATTTCACTTTTAATTGTGTGTATGTATGTGTGTATGTGTGGGGAATGTACAGGTGTAAGTGCAGATGCCAAAAATGTCCAGAGAAGGGCGCCTGATGTCCTGACTCTGGAGTTACAGGAAGTTGTGGGCCTCCTGACGTGGGTGCAGGACCTGAACTCAAGTCTTCTGCAAGAGCAGCGCACACTCCTAACCACCATGCCATCTCCTCAGGCCCTCTACAAGTGTTTCTTATCAACACTGGACCATAAAGGAAAACAGAAACCTTTGAAGACGTCTACAAAAGGAAATGAAAAGTCAAATTTTAAGAGGAACTCAAATGCAGTGAGTGTCTAGCCCACACTGGAAATGATGAATTCAGAGTCTCTTGCATATTGTCTTGTTTGGGTACTTGGTAGAATTTGGGTGTATCCTAGCTCTGAATTACATTAATTCAACATTTGCCTATATGTAATAGCAATTGCAGAATGCTAACTGAGTGAGCCCTTCCAGGACTCCCACTGTATTTGTTAAGGTTGCATGAGTAAGTAGTTGGAGGGAGTGGATATAATTATAAAGTTCTCCAAGAATTAGTAAGAATACTATTTTAAAGAGGATCAGGTGAGTAGCCTGGGCTTGACCAGTAGAAAGTGTATCAGGCAGCTTGTAGGACCTCTGTGACACCTGGCAGGACCTAATGGAAGCTCTGCTTTCCTTAAGGGACTTTCGGTATCAGAGCGGTCACGCTAGGAGACTAGACAGCCTCAGGGGTGGTTGAGAGCTGTCTCTCTGGCATGTCTATGGACAGAAAATCAACCTTTTCCGGTTGGTCCAAGGGTTGTTCGTTTGTCTGACCCACATGGTAGCCTTTACTTCTGTAGAGTCACTGAAAGTTTGCATTCCTTTGCAGTGTCTGCGATAAAATCTGCTCACATGTACGGCCTAAATCCAGCCAGGCCATCTTAGTGAGGTAACAGCAGATGGTCCCTGAGGGACAGCATGGGGCCAGCACTGCTGGCTGCTTCCCCGGAAGTCATGGTGTTATTTGAGAGCACTTTGAAATGGACCCGCAGCTGCAGATGTTCCTGGAAAGTCAGTTTGAAGAGACTGTGTGTGTGTGTGTGTGGGGGGGGGGGCTGGTGCTAATTTTGCGGCTTTGTTGTGCCTACATCAGCTGCATCCTCCACAGTGGTCTCACACGCAATCCTCTGTCCCAGACTTCACACTTGCTAAAGATGATTCAGAAGTTTCTAAGCCACAGCAATGACTAGGACAGCAACCTGCAGCGGGGGATTCTCTTGCTCCACTGCCCACAATAGTATATTTTGTATAGCATGACTTTCAGGTGACTTGGTTGTTATTGTTTGAATTAACTGGAATTCAAAGTGTTAAAATGTGGCCTTCTGCCTCCCGACACAGAAATGCCCCACGTGCGGCTGGACTGGAGCTTACCAGCTGATGTTGAGGGAATTTTTACACTGGAGTAAAACTACATTTATGGATTGAGAAGGAAGCTTAATTTTTATGTGATTCCTAGAAGCCAGCTGAAATTCTGAGGAAAGACTGTGTGACCATTGTTAACCTCTGGGCCCCTGTCATTCCTGGGGGCTGGTTTGCTCATCACTGAGGGCTGACAGCAGGGGCCAGGTCATATGGGACTGGGAATGACAACGATTGCCTAACACCAAGCTGTAAATGTAATGACATATTTAAAAACATTTAATGTGCATTAGGCTTGTTGTATGCAGTGTACTTTTGCCTGTGGGCATATGTGTGTGTGTGTGTGTGTCAGGATTGAGTGACACACACTCACACTCTATATTGTTATTATTATTATTATTATTAATTTTTATTTCTCACATAACATTTGACCACAGTAGCCCCTCCCTCCAACCCTTCTAGTACGCTGCCCTGCCCCATTCTTCCTCCACTTCCCTTCAGAAAAGAGCAAGCCTCCCAGGGGGACCAACCAAACTCTGCTTAACAAGTTACAATAACACTACACAAATGCTCGGATCAGGGCTGGGTGGGGTGACTCAGGAGGAGGAACAGGGAAGGAGTCAGAGACACCCCCATGTCTACAGTCCCATAAGAACACCAAGATAAACAACCACAGCATATTTTCAGAGAGCCTACCTCAGACCCGCACAAGGTCCATGATTGTCTTCAGTGTCTGTGAGTCCCTGTGAGCCCTGCTTATTTGATTCTGTGTTTTCCGGCAGTCCTCAACCCTTTCGGTGCCGACAATCCTTCCTCCCCCTCTTCTGCAGGGTTACCTGAGCTCCACCTACTGTTTGCTTGTGGGTCTCTGTATCTGTTCCCGTCAGTTTCGGGAACCTCTCATGGTGATTGGGCTAGACACTAACTTTTGAGTGTAGCAGAATCATTTCATTTACACACACTGACATACACACACATACACAAACAGGTAAGACACACAGACACAGATATACACACAGACATAGATACATACCACACACACACACACACACACACACACAATCACAGTTGGCCAGTCATGTTTGGTTTTATTTTAGATCCCTTGGCTATCTAATTTCTCACCATTTTGGGGCAGTGTTGTCAGGCATAGGCTCCCTCCTCCTCTGGGGCAGACCTCAAGTTGGCCACTCTGACGTGTTCTGTGCTACCCTTTCCCCAGGCCATGTTTCAGTCCACCTTTCTTTATTTTTCAGGCAGGCTTTCTCACTGAAGCTCACTGGTTCTTCTGAATGACTGGCTGGCTAGCCAATGAGCTTCATGGATCCTCTGATTTCTACACTCCCAATGCTGAGATGACAGGCTTGAGTGGCAATGCATATATATATATACTTGTGTATATATGTATATATGTATATATGCATATATGTATATATATACATATATAAGTATATATAAATATATACACACATACACACATATATATGTATATATATAAGTATACTTATATATCTATATGCTTATATATATAAATAAGTATATATATATATATAAATAAGTATATATATCTGTATATATATACTTAACACGGGTGCTGGAGATTGGAGCTCAGGCCCCTCTTGCCTGTTCTGTGAGAGCCATGCCCTAGCTTTATGAATTGATGCATTTTAGTGCTGTATCTAGACAGCAAACTCTTTAGAAGCAAATAAAGCACTTTCATCTCATCCCAGCGTAAGCTCTCTGACTTTTTGCTTGCTCTGTTGTGTTTGCGATTCTGGGTAACTGCCGGAGGCTTTTGCAGTCTTCTTTCCTAAGTCCTGTTACAGAGCTCTGTTCCCCTTGGGTTGCCTCTTCTGGGGCTTCCAGACCCAGAGCTAAAGAGCCAGTTCACATCCTCTTTCCAAAGCACTTCTTTTCTTTGGCACACTTCTTTGTGCCTACATTTATTAGGGGGAAAGAAATGCATTGCTTTGGTCTGAAAGATTCTTGCTGAGTTTCCATTAGGAAATGAGTATTTGGAAGAAAGGGTCCTGCTTCCCACCTGGGAGTCCAGGCAATTTCACACAATTACTTTGTGTGTGTTCGTTGCGGGACCCCAGACCTGCTTGCACATCTGGATTATGGGTGTAATAGCAAATGGGCTAGTGGACATGCTGGATGGGAGCTCTGTGCGTCTGAGCCTCAGGCCCTGTCATTAGACAGGTTTTCTGACTCAGATTGTTTCCAACCCTGTGAGGGTTTGCTCGAGGACCTCTGAAATCTCCATTTTTTCCTTTAATTTTTGTTAGTGTGCATTAATTGTAGGTGTTACTGTACCTCAGTGTGTCATTTACAACCAGAATAAATCTGCTCTCCCTTCTGTCCCCCACCCAGCTTTCCTGATCTCCACATGACTGCTCTTTGTTTGGCTGTTCTGAGCTTCTGTGTGTGGGAAAGGATCCATGGCAGTTGGCTTCTCCTGTGACTTATTCCATTTAACACAATGTCCTTCAGCTCCACTCCCGCTGTACTGCAAATGACAGGATTTTTTTCTTTTTGTAATATCCATACATCTGCATTTCTCTGTAGTACATTTTCTTTCTCCACTCATCTGCAGCTGGTCACCTAGGCTGATTCCATGTTAGCTCTTATGAATAGGGCCTCAGTGCACACAGGCTTACAGGTACTTTGTTTGTCGTGCAGGTTTCACTTGGCTGGGTATGTGCTCAGAAGCAGTGTAGCTGGAACACATGCAGTTGTGCTGTTTGGAAAAGCCTCCTTGCTATTCTCTAGAATGGACAGACTAATTGCCCTCCCCATTAACTGTGCATGAAAGTCCCATTCTTCCTCAACTTCTTCCCAGCACTTGTAACTATTTTTTATAATAACTATTCAAACAGGGGTGAGATAGAATCTAACTGCAGTTTTAATTCAGCCTCCTGATGGCTAATGATAGTGAACATTTTCTGGGTATGGATGTCTAGATCCCATGTTTTAGTGGTATAATGCAGTCTTAGTATTTTGGAATTAGAAAAAAGTTTAGGTCTGTGTAGTTACCTGCCTCTACATTCCTCAAGCAGGGAGCTGGATTTTGTATGAGATCTCAGACAATGATGGATCCTCTCTCAAAGAACCTTTTTCTCAATGTTAGCATAATTAGATCAGATGTGCTTTTCCTGGCCTTGGCACCATCACCACTTCCCTTTGAAAGATTCCACCGAAACTCAGTCAACGACCAAGATATTACCACTTAACATAAAATCTACTGCAAAGTTTACCCTAAAGGAGACAAAAAGGAACTGTTATTGGCAGAATTCAAAGGGCCGTGAGGGGTTCTTGTTTTGCTTCCTGAAAGAGCAACCAGTTAGAGTAGAAAAACAAACAGGGCTCACTGTTTGTCTTTATTTCTTTGCTCACTCATTTCCCCCTGGAAATAGGCATGTAAATGACAGGCACTTTGATAACACTATTTTTTTTTTTGTTGCAATACCTTTGCTAAAATAAATCAATTGCCAAACAACCCACTAGTTGCAAACAAGCAGCTGAGTGTTTTTAGTTTACTAGCATGTTGGACGATGATCACACCAGGATCCATGGTAAAACATCCCAGGGTCCGTTCTCTCTTCTCTGCTGTTTGTCTGTGGTGGGAGAGGTGATCTTTCACCTTCCTGCTTTGTCTACCTGCTGCCATTCCTTCCCTCCTATCCTGGACTTCCCCTCACACCACAACGGAAAAGCAGTTGGTATACTTGCCAACACTTGTTATTATTTGTCCTTTTCAGGACAAATAGGAGGACACATGTTATTGTAATATAAGGCCCATCTGTGCTACTCTAGTTTGCATCACCAGCAATTTTTAGCATCTTTCAGTATGTTCAATTTCCTTTCACATAAATCCTTTGTTGGGAGCAATCTTTACAGAAAATATTCTTATTAGTTAATCTGATGGATAAAAAATGGCAAGAATCACAATGAGGAGATTAACACTTCAATAGAGAGTCCAAAAATTATTTTATTATTTGTGTTTACTGTTACTTTACTGAAAAAGACATTAGAGGAAACAAGAATGTATTCATAATTACATATGCATATCTCCATAATATAAAATAATTGTGTATCTAAAATACTTATGTATATATAGGTTTAGATCCTCTGCTCTTCCCCCCAAAATTTATGCTAATTGAAGATGATTTTGAACATGTGAACCTGCTGAGTCAGTACCACCTGCCTGGGAAAAAGTCACTGTGCTCAGATATATGAGATCTCAGGACATACAAAGTGAAGAAGACAGGGTGAAGAACTTTGAGACAACCAGCTCACTGTGGGCAGCACTACCCCTAGGCAGGTGGACTTGCGTGGTATGAGACTGGCCAATCATGCAGAACAAGCCAGGAGGCTGTGCTCCTCAGTGGCCTCTGCTTCAGCTCCTGTCTCCTGGTTCCTGCCTTGGCTTCCCTTGATGACAGCTATAAACTCTTAGATGGAATAAACCCTTTCCTCGCCAAGTTGATTTGGGTCATGGCGTTTCTCATAGCAGCAGAGAATCAAGATGAAACATGCAATGGCTGGCAGACATAGGGAGAGTTAGCACCACCTATGTTTCCATTACTGTTGTCACACCAATTTACCTGTTTGGTGCTTGGCTGTGCTACCCAGGATGCATGTAGTGAGGGAGAGGAAGAGAAGTGGTTATACAGAGAGCTGGGCTCCCCAGGGAGACGTGAAGGAAGCCAGCTGGATCAAAGAGGCAAAGATACAGGCAAGAGAATAGTCAGATGGAAGAAAAGTTGCTGGGTGTGCGAAAGGACAGTGGGGGGGGGGTTGCTGGGTGTGCTGAGAAAACTCAGTGAGAGCAGGGGATTGTGGGAAGATTGTAGAAAACTTAAATAAAATATTTCAGAGGTTGAATGGTCACAAATAAAAACAAACATTCTCTATGAATATAGTTTTTCAGTTCAGGACGATTATACCTAAACTGTCTAGGAAAATCCCTCTCTATCTTGGAATCACTCCTTTCACATGGAGGAGGCTAGTGAAAATCTGAGAGATCAGAATCCAGTTTGGAAACTCCCTCAGCATGAGGTTAGACTTAGGAGAGTAATCCAAATGCTAAACTTTCAGATAAATGAGAGGAAGCATGGTGGGTAAAGATGAAAACTGTAGCAGAGTAGGGAAGAAGGAAATCAAAACAATCTATTTCTGATTTTGACACTTTCCCTGAGTCCTTACTCTCATCTACAGTTCTCTTCATTTTTGTAATTCTGCCTTCAAAGTTTGATTGAGTTAACTTTGATACTCCTTGATATATATTTTTTCTGCTTAAAAAAGAAAAACAGGAGCAAATTGTAATTTTGACAGCTAGCTTCCTCTCTCATGTTGTGTACTGAGATGACCCATCTGAATTACTCCATTTGATTTTCACAACACTCTCTGGAGCAGCCACTGTTACAGCTCTGTTGTATATGGGAGAAAATCAGGGCACCTGAGCATGGTGTGCCAAAGGCTAGCTGAGGTTAGGACTGGTGTTCCTTCCCTGAACTTTTCTCCAACTTCATGTTCCTAATTGTAACCTTTTCCCGAACTTCCCACTGTAGGACCTACTTCTGGTCTCCATGCCCTCAGGTTTCCTGTTGACCACAGGGTACAACATGTACCTCCCCTCTCACAGTTGGCCTCCCCAGGATTCTCAGAGACAGCTTGCTAACTGCCCCAATCCCTGCTCTCTCCCTAAGGAGTAGTGCTGATGAAGTTTCTTTCTGTTTTTGTTCAGAAGTCTTAACCATTTCCAGGCTTAGCCAGAGGAGGACCTTGTGTTGGGACAGTTTCTGACTCCCTTTTCACACGTGTGCACTAAGTTTTTTCTTTTGCTAAGTAGCTATGAGATTACATTGCTTGGCTAGCTGATTTCATGGCATGCTATGAATATTCGTGAGAACCATTCCTTAACAAACCTGTGTGTGTCAGTGGCTCTCACTCTCGCACTCCTTTTTGCTTAAGACTGATATTTCACTTTATTTTTTCCTTATTTATTTATTTTTTATTAATTACAATTTATTCACTTTGTATCCCAGCTGTAGCCCACTTCCTAATCCCCTCCCAATCCCAACCTCCCTCCATCTTCTCCTCCCATGCCCCTCCCCCAGCCCACTGATAGGGGAGGTCCTCCTCCACTTCCATCTGACTCTAGCCTATCAGGTCTCATCAGGACTGGCTGCATTGTCTACCTCTGTGGCTTGGTAAGGCTGCTCCCCCCTCAGGGGAAGGTGATCAAAGAGCCATCCACTGAGTTCATATCAGCCTCTGTTCCCCTTACTAGGGAACCCACTTGGAGACTGAGCTGCCATGGGCTACATCTGTGCAGGGGTTCTAGGTTATATCCATGCATGGTCCTTGGTTGGAATACCAGTAGGAGTGAGGGGGACACCTCTCTGCCCAAACCACCCAGATATCCCTCAACTGAGGAATGGATACAGAAATTGTGGTACATTTACACAATGGAATAGTACTTAGCAACTGAAAACAAGGAAATCATGAAAATTTCAGGCAAATGGTGGGGACTAGAAAAGATCATGTTGAGTGAGGTATCCCAGAAGCAGAAAGACACACGTGGTATATACTCAGTTATAAGTGGGTATAAGACACATAATATAGGATAAACATACTAAAATCTGTATACCTAAAGAAGCTAATCAAGAAGGAGAGCCCTGGGTAAGATGCTCAATTTTCACTCAGAAAGGCAAACAGGATAGATATTGGAAGAAGGTGAAACAAGGAACAAGATAGGAGCCTAACACAGAGGCCTCTGAAAGACTCTACCCAGCAGGGTATCCAAGCAGATGCTGAGACTCACGACCAAATTTTGGGCAGAGTTCAGGGAATCTTATGAAAGAAGGGGGAGATAGAAAGACCTGGAGGGGACAGGAGTGCCACAAGGAGAGCAAGAGACCCAGTAGCTTTCTATAGCTTAGTGTTCTGCATCCTTAGATTCAACAGCTGTGAGTGGAAGATATGTGGAAAAAAAAAGGTGTCTTTTTTCATCATTGTTGCCTAAGCAATACAGTCTAGCAATTGTTCATGTAGCATTTACACTGTATGAAACATTGCAAGTGCCATTTAGAGCGTATGGGGTGACATGCAAACATAATCCCGTCTTGTGGAGAGCCCTTGGATTGTAGTGTGTGTGGAGCATTCTGATTTGATTCTCGAGCCAGTCTCTGAGGTTCTGAGAGGTGACTACAGCGGGTGCTGAGGGAACTTCCTGAAGCTTCTAAGATGTCACTCAAGAGACGCACAAGGTGAGACCTTCAAGATCTTTTATTTTCTGAGCAGTCCACATTAGTCACATTAGTCAATTTCTTTCTTTCTCTTTTTTATATATAGGTTCAAGAATAGTCTTCAGTGAGACCTAGTTTAGAAAGCTGAAGGTAATCTCCTTTAAAATCTCTTAGAGTCCATGGACCCCACAATAAGTCTTCCCCAACTCTGCCAGCAAAAGGAAGGTTGTGTCTTACCCCAAATTCCAGCATAACAAATGAACGCTTTTCTCTGTTTATTTTTTGCTTTTACTTGCTTACAATAGTTACACATAATCATGGCTTCCATTATGACATTTTCAAACGTGTACACAATATATTCTGACCATATTCACCCCTCACCCTCTGTCTTGTCCCCCTCACTCCTACTGGTTTCTTTTCACTTCTCATCCTCCTCCTCCTCCTCCTCTTCTTCTTGTTAATAGCACATGCTCATTGTACAGCATGTAGACAGGTTCTGTAGAGGTCTCCTTCCTCGCAAGACTAAGCGCGCTCTTTCTGAACATTTGTTTATGAAGTTCCCTTCATGCGAGTCTCTGCACCTCGTTCTCATCAGCAGACACTAAACTGACATGTAAAGTCAGGCCACAGACCGAGTGTTCAGTGCAGCAACTGGGGGGCCCTGCTTGGGTTGAATTGTGCGGTGCAAGCTGTTCAGGAGAAGGTCAAAAGTGCAACCCAGAGCTCCGAGCCCAAAAAAGGCAGAGGGGCCCCCTGAAGGAGTGTGATCGGGCTGCCCCAGACGTCTCTCTCAGCGAGCCACACCATCCCCAGAAATAACATGTGTGGGTTAAAGCAATAAACAGCACTCAGATCTGGAATTCCAGACAGCCACAAACATATCAGCCTAAATGTAAAGTGGCACTGCTCACAGTACATCTATAATTACATCTTATTTTATTAGTTGGAAAGGGTAATTGCATCCAGAAAATTCCCAGTGCAAATGTGTGCTGCAGAGACAGTGTGTGTTACTCTGAGAAAGCGACAACACTGTGGAGGATTTCAGTGATGCTGAGCGACCTCCTGGCTTGCTGCAGATGAACTGGCATCTGGACTGCAGGAGAGCAGGGCCAGGGCAGTTGCCAGCACTCAGGTTGGCAGAATCTGTTGTGAACTCTGTTAGTTTATCCATTCTCTGCCCCTGAGTGTGTTGAGGAGGGGCATGGCTTTGGAGAACTCAGGGAGGCAGTTGCATAGTTAGAACTTGACGCTCCTCATTCAGAAGGACAAACAAGATGGACATCGGAAGTAGAAGACAGGGCACAGGACAGGAGCCTACCATAGAGTGCCCCTGAAAGAATCTACCCAGCAGGGTATTGAAGCAGATGCTGAGACTTAAGGGCAAACTTTGGGTAGAGTGCAGGGACTCTCATGGAAGAAGGGAGAGATAGAAAGACCTGGAGGGACAAGACTGATGAATCAACCCAGGACCAGGCAGGGAGAAAACCCAGATGCCCTGCTCAGATGTAGCCCATGGGCAGCTCAGTCTCCACGTGGGTTCCCTAGTAAGGGGAGCAGGGGCCATCTCTGACATGGATTCCATTGCCTGCTCTTTGATCACTTCCCCCTAGTGGTGGAGAGGGCATTGCCAGGCCACAGAGGAAGAAGCTTCAGGCAGTCCTGATTAGACTTGATAGACTGGGGTCAAATGGTAGGGGAGGAGGACTCCTCCTTTCTGAGAAATAGGGGAGGGAAATAGGAGGGAGGAGGGAATGAGGGTGAGACCAGGAGAAGACCAGGGAGGGGGCTACAATCAGGATTTAAAGTGAATAAACTGTAAAAAAGTAAATTTAAACAGAAAAGAACTGGACGCTGAGGCTTGGTAAGCGTTTGAGGCTTCAGCCAGCTCCGGAGCTTGCTGTTCATAAAGGGGTGATCTTAACTCAGCAGTTCCAGGCAGTCTTCTGGTTGCCTCTAGCAGGACAGGGAATGCCATCCTAGTGTATACCTTAAGCTACAGAATTCAAACCTAGTGAATGTGTGAGCATTCTCCTTTAGTAGCTAAGAAAGACTGGAAATTAAGCTCCATTACACTTTACTTGTATTAGGTACAATACAAGTCATTCTTGTATTATGTCATTCTTGTGGTAGAAAACCACACTGAAGATAGAGGGACAGGATAGTGCTTTGAGTAGGGTGCCTAGCAAATGCTTGGGGTCAGCAATGGAACTACCCAGACATGCCCAGACAGCCACGGAAGTGGCAGCACAGCCTTCTGCCCACTTTGCTCTTGGCCCCTCCGTATTGCTGCTCCTGTGGCCCCACAAATGACTTCCTACAGAGCAGCGGGGCACACATGCTTCGTTCTTACCTTTCTGTTCCTTTGGGTTACCTCTCTTGGCCTGAGCCTCTGAACTGATTACTAGGGGGCGTTTCCTCTATTTGAAACATGGCGCTTTTCTGAGTCCTTTCACCTTTACTGTGTAACTGGAGCTGTAAAACAGTTGGGGACGGTCTCCTTAAAAAATGCCAGTAAATGCTGGGGGACATTACGAACCCCAACTCCTGTGAACATCTATTGAGAAAGTGAGAAAAGAACATATTTTCCCAAGTCCCATATAATTTTCATTATGAAATAATAGATAAAGTTAATATTTGGGAACCAACCAACCAGACTTTTGTCAGCAAATAGACTTTTGTAAGCCTTTTGTTTGCTTCTTTTCGCTCAGCTTTAGAAGTTAATTCTTGGTTTACACACTCAGTCATCCATTGTTAGTATTTGTAAAATGCCTGTGCCGGACAGCCCACTGCAGTGGTGTGCTCAGTGTACAGAAAGGAGGTTGGGTCTCTGTCCCTGGTGAAGAGGGAAGCATGAGTGGGAGGTGAGAGGCTGTCTGTGGTGGGGCCACGAATGGGATGTCATGTGAAGAGCCTGTGAAAGGTCACAAATAGTAAGCAGTGACCTAACAAGACTCCCAGGAATGTTCAGAGCAGGTAATGAGGCCCATGAAAGGTGGGGAAGGTTCCAGAAGTCTGACAGGGCTCAGACAACTTAAAAAACAATGTTCATTAGAGTTGGTAATGAGGGGCCATTTTTGTCACCAGCTAAACAATTTTCTTGAGGAGATGGACACAGAAGCTGGGCTGCCGCTGGTGGTGAATGACCAGAGAGTAGAGGCAGGCTGGGTCCTGGCTGCAAACAGCTAAGGGTTCAGCTGAGCCAGCTGGTCATCTGCAGAGGGCAGGGGCCATCTAGGAAAGAGGGCTGTTCGAGCCTGGTCTGCAGAGGTACATTTTGTTTTATGGCCCATTCAGGAATAAGGAGACACTGTTTTTCCAGCCTGGAAACCCTTCAGGCAGGACGGAAGACCAGCATCTCACGCTGTGGTGTCAGTGAAGGGCGGCAGACAGGACTCCGAAAGCCTGCTAGGTCGGTGTTCCTCTAAGTGGTCAGTCGTTCGGCTCCAGGCAAGTTTATCACGGGATAATGCAGACCCAGTGTTTCCGGATCAAGCAAAACAAAACAAACCAAAAACAAACCTGAGCCACCCAGAATCTGGATTTTTATGTGAAATTTTTCCAATTTTGAAATGTTGGACAACATTAAACACAAATCAACATTCTAGTATTGAAAAAGGAGAGGCCCCATCCTTGACTACAGAGCTATGGACAGTGGCCAGTTTTCTTTCCGGCAAGGTTGACCACATGCTAATGGATGGCCCCCAACCCAGGAGTATATGGGTTCCATAAATTGGAGTTGAAGGATTAAAAATTAAAAAACAAAAATCTGCCAGGTGAGGTGGTAGAAGTGGACCTGGGAAGAGTTAGAGGAAAGAGTAGAAAATGGATCTGCTCAAAATGTATGCCATCAATTCTTAGAAAATTAGTGAATAGATTATGCAATAAATAAACAAACAAGCATGAACGCTAAGACCAAAACAATCATTAACATTTTAATAAAAACTTTTATAAACATTGCTGAAAATGCAAGTTTTTATTTTCACACTTTCCCACTTCCCTGCAGACAGTCAAGAAATAGTGAAATTATTGCATTAATTGTTTGGACTGAAAATGAACAAGAAAACTGATGTAAGAGTTCACCAAAACATGTGTGCCTGTCTTGTCATTCCGGACACCAACTGGCCATATCTAACTTAGAATATCTCTTTTAAGGGCTAGATTTTTTTTTTTTAATCATTGAATCCGGGCCCCTTTGAACAACCACAGAGAAAAAAGTTAACCTGGAAAACAGCAGGGAGAGCTGAAGAAAGAAGCAGAGTAATGCATTTAATCTTCCCAAGTCAGGCTAAGGGCTGCAACCTGCCAGGACTCTAATTTCAGTAGGTGGATTCTCTTATGTTCACATGGAATCATGGAATTTTCTTTACTCACTTCAATATTTTCTGAAATTGTCGCACTGCCCCAGGAAGCAAAAAGGATGTAACCACATTTTTTAAATTAATAAAAACAGAACAAGTAACAGTAACTTAGAAAAAAAAATGGATCCTTGTCGCATAGGACTGGCCTGAAAAATAATTATACATACAAACAGGTGATATGGCTCCATGTGCCAAAGGAAAGAGGGTGCTTTTATACATTTGTTTCCCTCTTGTCTTGACTACTAGCCATTGTTAGTGGCAGGAGAAGAGTGGACTTGCGTGAAAACCAGGGAAGATGGATGCAGGAACCTTGCAGTAAGGAAGGCCCCCTTCAGAGAGCAGGTGGACTGTGCTCCTGGCATGCAGTGTACCTGGTGGACACAGGGAGGGCCTTCTCAGCCTGCACTCTGGCTGCTGGGCTGTGTCTTGGAGTTTCTGATTTCGTAGGAAGCCAATTCCTAGGTTATATGGATGCTACCTCTCTGGGAACACCCTCTGGGAAAAAAAAATCAAATGTTGTAGGATGTTTCCAGGCTTTACCATGTCTCCATTCAGAGCATATTATACACGCATTTATTTAAGTTAACCATTTTTTTTTTTATTACGAAAAGTAGATCTATGTTCTGGACCACTGGACTGTAGATCTGGCAGGCAAGTGTGAAAGCAGGTGATCCGTCATGTAAGCAGGAGAGACAGCCCAGGTTGTCTGCTCTCCGCTGGCTGCTGCTGTTCCCACCTGGCTGCGGATGCGTTCCCTTATCGACACCAGCATCTTATTTACTGAGTATGGACTCTCAGCTCCACACTTTGCTCCAACTGCAAATGTCTTTTTTATTTTCCCTGTTGGTGATTTGCTGGGTTCTACCAATAGGGGGCAGTAGAAGGAGCCCGCAGGGAACGGAGACAGGAAGAGACTTGTTCCTTCTGGAGTACTCCGTTCTCCTGAGAATGCTGCTCCAGAAGAGGAAGTGATTGCTCATGCTGTCAGAATCAGCTTCGTGGCGTTTTGTTTTCTTTTCTTTTCTCTTCTTCAGGGCTATATTGTAGTTCCAGGCAGCAGGGTCTCTTTCTCTGAAAACCAGCACTGTCTACCTTCCCAGGCCGCTCTCTCCTAGTGCTAGTGACATCAGCAGTATTCAGGCAGCATGGTCCTTAGGGTCTGGGTTTTCTTCACTCTGTGGTGTCTCTCTTCCAGGCTTCTGGGTGCTAATTCTGATAAGCCCAGTTGAACTGCTTCTCTGTGTTCCTGCAACCTGAGGAGTGGTGTCTCCTTTGGTAGTTGCTACCCGAGGGCTCTCCTTTGCTTTTTTCAATATGTTGAAGAGCATTTCCGTATTAATATCTCTCTGTTAAAAAAGCAACCAGTGCATTCACTTTTCTGATGTCTGTCTTTCTGTCAGGCTGGGCTATATATCATGCTGCAACCCTCAAACTCCAGAATATGGATAATGGATGTTTTAAAAACGATCAAGGAAACACGTGAACCCTCACTCCATGTTATAGCTGGAGTTTCATTCCATTCCAAGAGATGCTTAAAGTAGAATAAGCCTGCATGTTTAAAAGGCCTATGTTCCTAGGTACCTTCCCTAGACTTAAAATAGTTTGTTTTAAAAGCATTTAAAATAAGCTTTCTAGATGAGTTTCTATGATTGATGATTTTTTTTTTAATTAGCCACACTACAATCCAAGACCTAGAGAAGCTAAGTAACAAGGAAGAACATAGGGAGGATGCTTAATTCTCATTCAGGAGGGCAAATAGAATAGACACCAGAAGTGGTTGAAGAGAAAGAACAGGACAAGAGTCTAATATAGATGAAAGATTCCACCTAGCAGAAGATGGAAGCAGATGCTTTCAGCCAAACTCTGGGCAGAGTGCAGGGAATCTTATGGAAGAAGGAGGAGATAGAAAGACCTGGAGGGACAGGAACTTCTCAAGGAGACCAACAGAGCCGAAAAATCTGGGTTCAGGAGGGCCTACAGAGACTGATGCATCAACCAAGGACTAGGCACTGAGAGGACCTAGACCCCCTGTTCAGATGTAGCTGATAGACAGCTCAGCCTCCATGTGGGTTCCCTAGTAAGGGGACCAGAGGCTGTCTCTTACATGGGCTCTGTTACCTGCTCCTCCATCACTTTCCTCTGGCGGGGCGACCTTTCCAGGCCACAGAGGAAGAGGATGCAGACAGTCCTGATGAGACTTGATAGGCTGGGGTCAGATAGTAGGGAAGGAGGCTCCCCTTTCTGAGGACTGGGAGGGGATAAAGGAGGAAGAAGGAGGGAAGGTGGCAGAAGATGAGGGAAGTGGCTACAATCAGGATATAAAGTGAATAAATTAAAACAATTAAAAACAAAACTTATTTTTAACGACTATTTCTGTGTGTGTGTTTACACGTGCTATGGCATGTGTGTCCAGGCCACAGGCCAACATTAGGAAGCTCTTCTTCTATCTTTATGTAGGTTTGAAGCTCGAACTCAGACCATCGGGTGAGCACCATCCTCCACTGGGCCCTCTCACCAGCACACACATAGCTGCATACGCACAGATATGCATGTATACACATGTGCACATATGTACATACACACATAGACATGCACACACGTACGTATATACACACATACACCTACATATATACATACATCTACACATGTGTATACATGTACATACATGTATATGTATATGTACACGTATATGTACATACATATATACATATATACATACATACACACATATATGCACATATATACACACATAGTCATACATATACACCATATGTACATACACATATATGCATATACACGCATATGTACATATATATAGTGTGTAGTGTGTATCATGTGACATGTGTGCATGGATCACATGCAGAGGTCAGAGGAGCTGGTTCTCCTTCCACCCTGACACGGGTTCCAGGGACTGAACCTGGGTGGTAAGGCTTGCTGCAAGTACTTTCAGCCGCTGAGCTGTCTTGCAGCCCCAGTGGTGTGCTGACTTGGCCGGACAATGGGGACCAGTTGTTTGGACAAACAGCACTACACAGCTGCTCCTCCATTTATAATGAGTTCTATCCCAGCCGAACTACTGGGAGCTGGGAAGCATTTCTTCGGCAGACCTGGCCTGCCAACCATCATAGTCTAGCAACAAGGCACAGGCAGAGTACGGACACTGCCTGTGATCACGTGGCTGTGGCTTCTGGTATTTGGCATCTGCCTAGAATTGTGTGGCACTACCATGTTGTGCTATAGTTTGAATCTTATATGTCCCACCAAGATGCATGCAGTAAAGGCTTGGTCCCTGTGGCAGCACCACCGGGAATCTTTTGGAGTTGGAAGCTGGTGGGAGAGCCTCAGGTCCCTGGAGAGATGACTTTGAAGTGGGGAATGGGACCCTGCCTTCTCCTCCTTCTCACTCTTGTACGTTTGCTGACACAGTGAGCCTTTTCCCCTCTGCCACACACTTCCTCCATGGCAGGCTGTCTCACCACAGGCCACCTTCAAAACTGAGAGGCAAAATAACCCTTTTCTTTTCATGTATCTATTATCCCAGTATTGCATTGCAGCATCAGGAAGCTCTCTATGCATGCTAGCTTAGAGAATGGTCAAAGTGTCCACTTCTACTGAATGCACCTGCCTCACATCATCTTGAAGTAAAAAAACGAAAAACCAAAAACCCAAACCATTACAAATTGGTGACCATCTGCAGATACTGCTGCAAAGATGTTTTCAGATGTGGTCAGCGTTTCGATTAATAGGCTCTGAGTAAGCAGGTTTTCCATGATGTGGATTGCTGTGCTGATCCGGTCAGATTCATCTGATTAGGCCCACTGGAGCAAGATCTGAGGTTTGAGGAGAAGAGATTTGACTTCCTGAATGCAACACGGATACCCTGCCTGATTTTCCAGCCTGCTAGAACCACCCTTCAAGGCCAACTCTCTTTAATTTCTAGTCTGATGGCTTTCCATATGGAGTTTTGATCTGATGGATCTACATTCTCTCATTGGTCCTGTTTCTCTGGAGAATTCTATTAGTACAGTGAATGCGGAACTCTGAGTCTGCGTTTTAACCAGCACCCATGTGATTATTATGGGCTAGCCCCTGAAGTTTTCAGGTGAGGCAGAGCAGAGAACAAAGGGTGCAGTAGAAATGGTTATGATGTACTCGGAACAGTTAGTTCACTTGTGTTGAGTTTAACCACCATTCCTCATGTTCCTGCTATGAGCCTGGGAGCCATTCAAGCAGTGGGAGCATTGTAGAATTTGAGTGAATCCACTAGCTCTCTCTGGCGTACAGAGATTTCATTCAAAGACTGTGTAAGATGTAGCTTCTTCAACGATGGAAAATGTGTGTACATTTTATGCCCTTCTGCCATCCCCCTCCTTTTCAGGAACCCCAGCTCCTACAGTAGCAAATACACCATTGTGGAGTGACCCCCCCCATTGAAAACATAGCTTTGACAAAGTGAAGTCTCTCTCTCTTTCTCTCTTTTTTTTTTGAGATTTTTCTCTTAATCAGTAAATTTATTGTAGGTTCAGTTCAAGAAACACTTAATCTTTGCAAGTCATTGTGTTAAGTAATCCCTTCAGGAATTAACAGTTCAGGGAAGAAAACTAACCATAAAAGCAGAGTATAAGAGGCCGAGACGCTTGGGAGGCAGAGACGCTTCTCTGTGTGAGTTTCAGGCCAGCAGAGGCTACAGAGTGAGACCCTGACTCAAACAAACAAAGACTGAGGGGTGCTAAGCCCTAAATGGAACAAGGATATTGCACCCATCCTCCACAGGCTCAGAGGTCATTGAGCAGAGGAGGACGAATGAGCCTAAGAGCCAGAGGCTGTGGGTGAATACAAGGAAATGTTCTCTGGACGCAGCGGGACTCAGAGTGGGCAGACTGGCTGCTGACAGGTAGAAATGAAGTTACTGAGGGAGACACCACTGAGTGTCTTTTTAAGGTTTATTTTGGTTTTGCTTATGTGCACATGTGCCTGTTTGAGTACATTAATGAAGGTCCCCACAGAGGCCGGGAGAGAGGGTCAGATCCGTGGAGCTACAGTGAAATGTGGCTGTGAGCTGTCTGAAGTGGGTGCTAGGAGCCCAACCTGGGTCCTCTGCAAGAACGCTTAACTGTGGAGCCAGCTCTCCAGACCCATCACTCTTTACTGTGGAGCTGAACAGGATCCTGATACTTTCTATTCACTCTCAGTTAGCTTTAAAAAACTAAAAACATACCTTTGATACATGTGGGTGTTTTGCCTGCATGTATGTTTGTGTGCCATGTGCATGCAGTGCCCCCAGGGACCGGAAGAGGGCATCAGATCCCCAGGGACCGGAAGAGGGCATCAGATCCCCAGGGACCGGAGCTACAGATGGTTGTGTGCTGCCAAGGGGGTGCTGGGTGTGAGCCCGGATCCTCTGGGGGGGCAGCAGCCAGTGCTCCTCACCACTGAGCCATCCCTTCAGCCCGATCCCCAGTTAGTTTTAATACACAGGGTCTTTCTCATGTACCACACCAGCTTCATAAAGGTGTGCTCAGAGGTTTGTTCCCTGCTAAAACCTACTCACAGGAGAGGAGAAAGTGCCCACTCCTTGGAGGCTCCTACACAATGGGGGGTTGGAAACAGCTTTGGTGGACAAACCCTTCTCTCAACCTTAGTGGTTACAGAGGAGACCAGCAAAAATCTCAGCATTTCGGCCCTAACTGAACACTGAGTTCATGTAAAGGGCACGTGCTGTACATTTGCCAAGCGTGGGCAGCTCCTTTCACTTCTCAGCGGTGCGTTCCTGATTCATTTTCTACCATTTTTAGCTTCCCCACTGCGGTTACCCTTAGGAATCATTAGTAAATAGTGGCAGATGCTCAACTTCCATCTTCCTGGAGATGGTGACTGTCATTCAGGGGGATGCCTTTGTTTCTCCTCAATAGTTCTATGACTCTTGCTCTTTTGGTGGCACAGATTTTCTGTTTCCTATAAAGCATAACCTTCTACCTATGTGTTGACCTAACTCCTTTCTTTCTTTTTTACACATTGCTTTGTCAGTCCTCTCCGAATTCCTTATCAGGGCTTTTCCTGTTCAGTTCCCTCTTTGCTTATAGACGCATCCATGATATTCCTAAAGGGAGAAGCTACTTTGAAACCCCTAGCTTTGTAGAGCACAGTAGGCTTGCGTCACTGGAATATCAGCCTGCTCCTTATTCCATTTCTGTCCTAGACTTTAGGAGGCTAGAACTACATTTCCCAGAGTACCCCTGAAGTCACAAACTTGAATATAATTTAATCCAGTCATTAGGAGGTACCTTCATGAGATTTGGAATAAAATAAACTAAATATTGTGAAACCAGGCTGACATGACATGATAGCCACTGGTGCTCATGCTTTCTTTGTAGCAGGTTTATGGCTTCCGATTTAATCTGCAGGCTTCCTGGTTTTATTGCACCCTGGTCATGGTAAGGCCAGCAGCTTCCTTGGTGGCCTGATCCTGTTATGGCTTTGAAGTCATTCCTGGGAGCGGAGCTTTGAGTCTGTCTTCAAACCTCTCATTTATTTGGCAAGTTATTTTATAACGTATCATAAAAATTCTATTTCCCCTTAAACTGGCCAGCGAGTGTGGACCCAGTGTTTAAGGGTCTGTACTGTGGGCTGGCATCAGCTGAACATGGCTGAGGACACACGTGATCCCACTCATGGATGGCTTGGAGGGGCAGTGGCCAAAGGTGTATTTCAATGGCAGGACACTGAGCACAGTCCAGCATCTTGCTGGGCTTGTGGAAACAGATGACCTGACCCACAGACAAGGTCTAATGATGTGACCAGACTCTCAAGGATTTAGAAGAAACAGCCTTGGTTATCAGCGACGAAGAAGTCTGAGGCAGAGGCGGATCAACCTCATGAAAGGGGAGAGCATGAGCAATCCCACGTGAATGCTAACCAGAGAGTGACTTCGGTGAGCATGCTTTAAATACTCACGGGTATAAGAGATCAGGACTGTACAATCTTGCCGATGTCTCCACTAGCATTTGCCCTTGCTAAACCAGTTCATGCACCGAGTGACCACAGCAGTCGGGCAAGAGGTCACATGTAGGCTTGGCAACACCAGCTTCCATGCACCAAAGGGAACAGGGCTATGGCAAAGCTAATTTCCTAGCCTGCCAACAGTAAAGGTCAATGCTCAGTCTTTAATATCTCATCACCTCTCAGGGGAAGCAGCTGGCAGATGTCGGCAGATTGATGACATTGGACCATGTCAGCTGGGGAGGGTGGTGGAGCCACTTTATCTCACACTTACTTTAGGATTCAGCTTCCCTGGTTCTGCCAAAACCACCATCAGTGAGCTCCAGGAATGCCTTGTTCCATTCAGTATTGCTTCTTGTTTTATAGCCAGGAGGCTCCTGCTCCTGAAGTCCACTGGCCCTCCATGTTTCCTCAACACCCAGAAGCAGCTGGCTAGATAGTGGATGGCCTTTTAAGATTTAGTTGGAGGGCCAGCTGGATGCGAACACCTGGCATGACTGAAGCAAGGTCCTTAGACTCATGATGTTGCTGTCAATCAGCAAGTAATGTTCTATAGAGCTTTGTTCTCCTGGCCAGGATCCCAGGGTCTGAGAGATGAAGGAGTGGACACGGGGATGTTTCCATTCACTTTAATCCTGAGATCTCTCTCTCCTGTTCCAGTGACTTTGAATTCTGCTAGTTGGAAGACAGTCCCATGGGATTCCAGGAATGGTTCCAGGAATGGTTCTGGCCTTCATATTGCCCTCTGGGTACTTGAGGTTCTCAGGCCACAGAATGAATAAGCAATGGTGGCCATTGGGTAGAGTCAGGAAGTACTGTTTTGGCTAAGGTCACTGCGTCTGACTTACTGAGACATTCCGCTAGACAACAGGTACAGTGATGAATACCTCTGAGCTGAAGTGCATGCTTGGGGCGAAGGGACTATGGGATTAGTAACGGAAGAAGGAAGTTATAAGTCTCAACTATGACCAAATGACAAGGTGAAGTAAAAAGATTTATATCTTATTAGTATTTCTTCCTTACTTAAATAGTCTTTCCTCTTTCTATTTCCCTAGCTCCTATCACAATGACAAGTCACAGGATACCAAAAGATGGACTGTATCTGTAATTAGATCATCCCATGACAGATAAATCAGCTTTATATGTTGCAGGGGAGGAGTCATGTCCTGTCTCTGTCTGAGTGACAGTTGAGGATGGTTAGATAGAAGCATGACTTGGTCATTGTTTTTTGTTTGTTTTGGAACACAGGGCATTTAAAAGGAGTATCTCCCAGAGAAGACTGTGGAGTTTTGTTGCAGATAGCCTAGAATTTCCTCATCTGTGGCTTCAGGTGATGGTGGGGTTGGCTACAAGACAAATAAATGTGTGTGGGTTTGGGAGGTGGGGTGGTGCAGAAGGCTCTGAAGGCTGGCAGAAGGCACAGCTCCTGCTGTGTGGAGGGAGCCACACCGTTGTCACGTCTCCTTGACAAGACAGACTCTGCCCTTCCGCATCTCCATTGATTCCCTCCATTTGGTTTCTTTGAATCTCAGGTCAGCTTCCTAGTAAAGGACGCCAGCATTTTCTGTGTGTCCAGTTGAGGTTGGGATGGTGAGAGCAAGATGGAGCGTCCAAGTGGTCCTTACAGGTTCCCTAGTTTACACTCACCTCCTCTCCGTTTTTGAGTGTTTAGACTTCCAGCAACTTCAGACGTTCACCAGAAACATAGAAGGCGCGGTCTTCTGCTAAGTCCTTTGCCCGTTTTTCAGTTGCATAAGGTCGGTGCCTACACTAATCCTTTTATTCCACATTGCTTTTCTGTTAAAACCCTGCCTAACATAATTAATTCTTAAAAAAAAAAGCCAAGCCCCGACTAGTGTAACTTACAGCCTTCTACTAAGCAAACAAACATTCAGTGAATGAGCCACTAGCTCAAGGTTTGATTCTGGGCTGCTTCGCCAAACCCTTGTCAGTCCTTCATGAGCACAGCTGGCCAGCGTTTGCCAGCTATTGTATGTGGGCAGCACAGAGAGTTTATGGGAAAACAGACATGCCTAGCAAAACCAGACATGCATACTGACTTCCACTGCCCTCGCCCCACTAACATAGCTTTCGGAGTCCCTGAATAATGCCTACTGGAGACTGCAGCTGCTCAATCCAGGGAACGCTTGCTGTCATCCTATCGAGTGTCTCCAAAGGTGGTGGATGTTTGGCATTGATACTAACCACCAAGAAAGTGAGCCTGTGGGAACATGGCTTTTGTGCGTGTGTATGTGTGTGTGTTTGTGTGTATGGGTTTTCCCCCTAGCCAGAATCATTTTTTTTTTTTACATGTGGTGGTATTGATAAATATTTGAATAAATGACTGGATATTTTGGCCCATTTTAACCTTCTTTTGTTGTTGTTGTTGTTGCTTTCTGAGATTGTTGTCTCACATTTATATTTCTTCATCTAATTTTTCCTTCCCTTCACTGGCCTTTCTTTTAAGAATTCCAGCCTTCCACAATATCTGTTCTTGGCTTACTCCCTCTTTTTGGGTTATATTTGTTTTTTAAACAACATGGGAAGCAAAGTTAAAATGCACCAGGAAATACAGTTACAGCAGTACAGTTACTTGTGACCCAACAATGAACCTGCAAAACTGCCAGTTTGGACAGAGAACCTGGGGATGCCAGGCACACTTGCTCTAGGACCATGCTGCTAAGGGCAGGGGGGCCAAGGAGATTCACGTAAGGACGGGGTCAGGGTCCCACTACCAGGACCTGCACACTTGAGACCAGGGTTGAGTCTCACACATGCACTCATGAAAGTGTCTCTCAGAGTTGGAAAAGTCTGGTGTTGACTTCTTTTACCATTAGATAGAGCTATGTTCTTGAAGTCTCTTTTACACCACAGTCTCTCAAGTGTAAAGGAAAGACCAGATGACTTAGGAGAGATTACAAAAGTTGGAAGGACTTCTTGAACACCTGACTTTTCTCTCTCATCCTCCCCTCTCTCATGACTCAATAATCATGTTTCTATTGTGTTCTGTGGTGTCCTGTGAAGGGACCTTGCAGCAGCTGCTCTTTTATGACTCAGTGGAGAGAGGCCTTGGGGTTGTGTACACCACCAGGCTCCTTTGATCTGGTGACTCTGTTATTTTGAAAAAAATCTTTTTTTTTTCTTTCCAAAACAGAGGGAAAAATGAAGAAAAATGAAGTTTACTTTTTTGAGCAGAGATAGTGGCAAAGTGAGCTATTTTTGACTTTTTGTAAAATACTGCTAGGAACAGCATGGCAGGAAGGAAAGGGTAGCTTGGGCAACCCACTGACAGCGGTCTGCGTGACCTAGGAAAGTGTGTTCCAATGAGAGCTGGGACTGACAATAGCTAAAACCACATCTTCCACGGAAAATACTAACTTGGGAGGAGAAGCAATTTCCTCTTTCTGTCCAGACCTCAGGATGTCAGCATTGGGAACCAGTACGATATCAAGTGTTCAGTAGGAGAAGGTGGGTTATTTTTATGCTGCCTGCTTGTCCTGCAAACACATTTGAATTTAGCGTTATTAGCAACTGATGCTCTCTCTACAAAGTGCCTTTTCTGTTCCCCATGTTCTTGGAATTTCAAACTTGGAATTGTATATTTTACTGCACTATTAGAAAGATTTGTTTCGTTTCTGGTTAAAAAAAATTACAAATGTTTGTCTAGTTGGTAACATTTCTAATGATTTGTGTTTTGTCTTCATTCTGGGGCCAGACAATGCATGACTCAGTGCCAGGTACAGCCATTGACTGTGGGCAGGTCAGGCTTCCCATTTACATTGTTAATCATGTGCCTTCCAGGTTCCTTTCAGCTCATTCTCCACAAATGTTACATACATAGCAAATGTCAGAATCTAATGCTGAAGTGCCTTGCACAGAAGCAGAGCTTGTACTTTTTGGCAGGGAAAGCTTTTTCTAACATAGGATTTGGACACAAAAGGCCATCTAGTTAGAACAAGGCTTCTAGAAGGAAGAAAAAGTTATTATCTACTTGAGGTTCCTATAAATTCATACCTGAGCACTTCATTAAAATGCTTAAAAATACCCTGTGCAATAAATGTATTTAAAGATCAAGAACAACATAAGGAATTCTTGCGAGAAACAAAAACGAAGGAAGCACCTTGGTTTGATTGAAGGGGACTCTATCTCAGAGGAGAAAGATGGAAGGCCATGAGGTGTGAACTCACTTCTC
>NW_026596244.1:11735036-11758805 GCF_907164565.1 Psammomys obesus | reverse complement strand
CTTCTCAGAGGAGAAAGATGGAAGGCCATGAGGTGTGAACTCACTTCGTGTATTTACTTTTCCTACTCTTGATGGAAGCTGCTGAGGGGTCCATTGAAGTAGAAATTTCTGGTGTCTTTGAAGACTGAATTTTGTCATATGATGCTTTGCCCAGGTTGGCTTATGAGAAGTCATGTGTTGTTTTGCTGTGATCTCTTCCATGTGAGGGGCATGACTTTGGCCAGCTGAGAGCACTGTGTGTGGACTTTGAGGAGAGGACATATATAGAGGTCAAGGCAGAGTGAGATACCACTTTTTGGATTGACATCACTGCACTGATCTTTGTGCTTCGACACTTGACTCCACAGAGAGGAACATGCCAGAGAGCTTCTCTGGGCAATCCAACTTGGTCTTGCGGCTTTTGCTGACTTTGTGTTGCTACTCCTTGTTAGCCTTTGGACTGAAATGCTGTAGGCCAGCCTAGCTGCCCAGAGGACTTCAGCCTCTGTCCCTTCCAGATCTTCCTGTCTCTCCTCCCATCTTGCTACAGGAGCAGCGGACTACAGGTAGCGCTTCTGAGCATCCAGAATTAGCTCCTCCTGCTTGCATGACTGATGAGCATTTTACCAACGGAGCTGCCTCAGCAGCCTGCAGTGGGCTCAAGGACAATCAGTGTCCTCTTTAGGTTGTAACCAATATCACTCTTTTTTTTTTTATCACTAATTAATCTGGATAAGAGTAGGAAGTAATTCACCACATGGAACTGAGAAGAAAATTAACTTCTCTGGGATTCAGTGTCCTCAGCTGCAGAAGAGAGATTTGACAAGCCCCTTCCCATGTCTGGGATGCAGGAGTCCTTCCTTAGCGCATTACTAACACAAACAGGTGCACACCTTCTCTCTTGCGAATGGGTGGAGGTTTCTGCCACTGATGGGTGGCTTCAGGCATTGCAGATGGTGGAATTTACTTCTAAGTCACCCACTGCCTTTGTTGGGGAGAGGGGTTCTTCTGTGCTAGGTAGTGTATCCCATGAACTCCTCAGCTCCTGTGAAGTGATGGATGACATAGTGGGAAGCTCATGAAATTCTTCCCGACTTTCAGAGAAAACCCTGAAGATGTGTAAGCCGTGTGTATTCCGAGCTGCCGCTGCCCACACATCCGGGCCCTGAGCATCACTTTGAATGTGAGGGCAATGGAATGAGTTATTTCATGGTGTATTTCCCAGACTGTGCACTTTATGATTGGCTCCTTGAAGAAGAAATTTGCAATCTGTCTCGACCAATGAGGTTCTGCTGAAACTGGTACAGACCGGCCACTGTCAGCCGTGGTGTCTCTTGGACACTCCTGCTCTTTGCCTGGGGTGCCATGTCTCTGGATGTTCATGGCTGCCTCTGCTTCCATGTGACCTCCTGAGAAAGGAAGGCTGGCAGGGAATGGTGCCAGTGGCCTCACTTAAAAGCATCCTTCATCCATCCACACACATACAACCAATCCCTGGTTCTCTCTCTTCTTCCTTTCTTCCTTCTCTCCCTTCCTCTTTTTCCTTCCTTCCTTTCTTCCTTTCTTCCTTCCTTCCTTCCTTCCTTCCTTCCTTCCTTCTTTCCTTCCTTCCTTCCTTCCTCCCTTCTTTCTTTCCTCATTCTCTCCCTCCCTCCTTTTCTCCCTTCCTCCCCCCTCTTCCTTCCTTCCTTCCTTCCTTCCTTCCTTCCTTCCTTCCTTCCTTCCTTCCTTCCTTCCTTTCTTGCTTTGTTCCTGACAGAGTCTCTTGTGTTCCAGGTGTGCTATGAGCTCCTTATGTAGCTGAAGGTGACCTGGATCTCCTGATTACCCTGAATGCTAGGATTACAGGTACCATCACACCTTGTTTGTTCAGTACTGGGCGATCATACCCAGGGCTCTATGCTTGCTAAACAGACATGCTATTGACAGAGTTTCATCCCAGGCTTGGTTACATTTTCCTCATAGCAGTCAATGTGAGGCGAAGCAATCTCATTCACTTGCTTGCTCGAGTCCTTTCTGCCTTGACCCTGGGGAATATAAAATCCCTGAGTTCACAGACCTTGTTTCCATGATGATTGTATTCCATGACTGTGGGGGAAATGAGCACCTTCTCTCTGTTGGTGCTGGCCAACCAGAACAACAATAATGTCCTGTCACGTGCTTCAAAATGGCAGCTGTCAGCTGTGCCCACAGAACCCTTGAAGTAAGGCTGCTGACTAAGCAAATTAATAGTTTTGTTTTATCTGATTTTAATCGATCTAAAAATTAAACTATCACATGTAGCCAGCGGCTATCATATTAGACTTCGGGTGTATCTGGCCTTTGGTAAAAGCAAATGTGGGAGTCGGAACGTGTTAGCTGCAAGAGGTGACTTTTGGGTGTTCTTTTCAATTTTTTTCATCCTTTGCTTTTCCTCTGTTTTCTCTCTCCTCTACCTCTCTCTACCCAGCTACCTTCCCTCCCTCCATCCTTCTTTTGGATTTTTTGATACACAGTCTCACTCTACAGCTCAGATTGTCCTGGAAGTCAGGGTGGCTTCAGGGTGGGTTCAGACTGGAGCTCCTCCCATCTCAGCTGTCTTAAAGGAGTGTGGTGCCGTGCTCAGCTTGGGGCTATTCTGCATTCTGATACCTTTTCTTTTCCCTTTTTAATGATGTTGGTGGAGCAGATGGAACGGTGCAGCTTGCTGTCACTGAACAAGGTGCTGATGGGCGATCTTCTGAAAAGGGTTAACATCGTTCAGAGATGTGGCAGAGAAGGCTTCACTAACTTCGTGGCTTCAGGGCCAGTTTCAATATTGCCTTTTCCTCTGGCTAGTAATTGTATCATGTGGTATTTCAGATACAACAGGACTGATGCCCATGTGAGATTCTTTGGGGGGGGGTGCACAGAGCCCGCACAATGTCAAGCAGACGGGACCCAGCACCGAGAGGGGCAGCTAGACACAGGGTCCCACTTGCAAAAAACTAAGAAGCTAATTGCAGTTAACACCTGCTTGCAAAGGAGTAGTTTTCTCTAGTGGGGTTTCCCTGGGTGTATTAACCACACTTGTGTTACACCTCATGTCAAGCCATAGATGGCCAATGCAAAATGAACTCAGTGGCATTTTTGTAGACTTTTGGTGTCCTATTGCTTTGTTTGGGCTTTTTTTCCCCCTCCCTGCTCTTTTGTCTGCATCTTATGGTCCTGATACTTTGTTTTTGTGGGTTTTTTGTTTGTGTCTGTATATTGTTTGTTTGCTTTCTAAATAGAGAGAGAGAAAAAAAAGGGCCTGGGATTTATGAGGGAGGAGGTGACATGGACCTGGAAAGAGTTGGTGTAGAGGAAAACATGATCAGAATATACTCTATGAAAAAATCTTTTCTCAGTGAAACACACACACACACACACATACACACACATACACACATACACACACTCAGTTACTTTTGTGGAGTTATCTATTCAAGAGCATCTTGCCGGGTAGGAGACCAAGCAGCTTTAGCTTAGAGATCTGTACTGCTTGCCTGAGCTTAAAGTTCTCCTCTTTTCAGAGAAAGGCATTCACTGTTGTGAGGAATCCCCACTCCACGCTGTGGTTTACTCAGGGAAAGCAAACACAACCAACATCCACTCCACAGTTCAGTCAAAACAAAGGTCTTCTGTAGAGAAACTGCTTATGTGCCCTCAGCACTCCCAAGGCGTCATTTGGGGCATATTACCTCACAGTGATTTATATTTTCTGTTTAGTATCACTTCTTTCTCCTAATCTGTTGGAGGAGGTTGAACAGGGAGTTTTTTTTTCCAGGTTTGCAGCTTGTGTTGCCTTAGCTGTGGAAGTGCTCGGGGAACAGCGCTCTTGGGGAGGCTGACTTCTCCATCGTTTATCATCATTATACGGTGTCTGTCAACAGAAAACCATTTCCCAGAATTCTGTGAGGACTTTCTCCGTAGAGAAGCATGGAGTCGTGTGACAAGAAAAAGGCTCTGCAATGAGGAGTAATAGGAAGGGGGCGGAGCTGAAGCTCTCAGGGCCAATTCATGGCTGACGTCATCTCCATTAGCGCTGGGAGTGTCTGACGTTGAGTCCAGAGAACATGAGCAGGGCTGCTTTCCATCTGTCATGGTGATTAATGGGAATATTGTTAGGCAGTAATAGTTTAATAACGTAGCTGGGGCCTCAGGGGTGCAGCAAAATGTACACAGAATTCTAAAGCTAAGAGGAACTGGGGAGAAAACTATAAGATCCAGGAAACTGGGGTCCTATTCTCAGCCCCACCATTTAGGAAGGGGCAGCCAGCGAGGAGGGGTCCCCCAAGCTGGTGGGGTCAGAAGGCTCTCTCAGTGGGAAGAGGAAAGCTGATGCAGCATTCAGGAAGGGTGGCATTTGGTGATTTCGGTGAACTCAAATCCTCAAGCGCTGAACAGGTTTGTCAAGTTGTGGCTGATGTGAGAAAGCAAAGCCACACAGGACAGGAAGACACTGATCTGTCCACTGGGGGTGGGATTAAATTCTCCAAAGTAAGGCCACTTTCTACTTGACTCAGGGGCTGCCTGCCGTGAAGCAGGAGTGGTTACCGTGGTTTAGGTCTTCCGGGCCTCAGCGCAGACAGCAGTTGATGTGCAATGGCAGTCCGTGAAGCTGTCCCTTTGCCCATGCGGTGACAGCTGGTAGGCCACAAGCCTGGCCCGCGCAGACTCAGAGCCTAGCGCATGTGAGCTTTCATGCTTGAGGGTGCAACTTTCCTGAGATGCTTCTTTCTGTGCAGAGAATTGCCGCGGGAGACTACATCCAGGCAGCACAGAGCTACCTGGCCTCACAGAACACTGTCCAGTGTTGACAGACTTACACCTAAGCGATCTGTGCATAACAGGAAAGGGCTCTATAAAGTAGGAGTGGGCTTATGTGAGAGGAAGGGTGCATCCTGGCTGAATGGCTTCCTGGACAGAGGGGCGTGCTCTGGCCTGTGAGTCCATTGCTGCACCCATCATGGCGTTGCAGATACTTGGAGCACACGGGAAAACAGTGAGCTGAGGTGCAGCTAGCTGGAGAGGCAGGACTGTGTGACTTCTCACCTTGTTGGCTTTTGTTTCTTCCCACAGTGGCTTCAACTGTATTTCTCTTACTTCATGATTTAGAAAAACATGTCTCCCTCCCTTCTTCTGTATCCCTCCATTCTTTCATTTCTATCCTTTGTCTGTCTGTCTGCTTGCCTCTGTCTTCCTGCCTGCCTGCTGTCTGCCTCTCTGTCTGCCTCTCTGCCTCTTTGTCTGTCTGTCTTTATCTCCATCCAGACCAATTGCTCTGCCCTGTTTTTTTTTTTAACTATGGCTCATGACTTCAGCGGACATTCACAAGCTCACAAGTAAGCCCAGGGTAATATGGATGATCTGACCAAATCCATCACCGCTGCACTGATGATGGGCGGCCACCAGGAGATCGCTGCAGTGAGCACAAGAGAACTGGAGAAATCATACTTGCTCCTGTTGAGGTTGGGATCACATGTAGAAGGAAACAAGGAGCGTTCTCTGAGTGCTGGCTTCCTCCAGGCCACTGACACAGCAGCAGGTCTTCAGCGCTGGATGACTGATGTTTGCCGAGTCCTCTTTGTTTGCAGTTATCCTGTGTGGCTCCACTGCCTGCCTCTCCCCATGATCGTCACCTTTACTCCATAGCTATGCTTCACCACTGGGGCCCAGCAGAGGAACTCTGTCCATTGCCTGTGGTAAATATTTGTATGTCGCCTAAAGTGTTCTGACCCTCCAGCTTCCAGGGTGGTTTTTGTTTCTGGCCAACGCTTTCTTCAAACTTTTGATTTAAGGTGTGCCAGTGAAATTTTGGTAAGACAATCCTGGAAAGATTTCATGGCTTGTTGTGGGAGAAGCTTCTTGCCCTTAAAACAAAAGAGGAAAAAAGACGCATGAGTGAGCACGGGAGAAAATGGTCAAGTGCTTCTGAAGAGATGGGGGCCCTGCCACAAGCGAGTGGGAGGAGCTCTCCTGCCTGTTTTTCATCTTCGTCCCGCGTGTCATGCTGCTCCTCCCATCAGAGCAGAGACCGGAGGAAACAATTTTATATCTAACAGATAGTTTAAAAAAGAGAGACTTACTCATTTATTTTTATGTGTACAGATGTATTGCCTGTGTGCGTGTGTGTGTGCGTGTGTGTTTGTGTGCATGTGTGTGTGTATGCATGTGTGTGTCTGGTACTGGAGGAGGTGAGAGAAGGCACTACATACCCTGAAAGAGGAGTTAAGATAGTTGTAACCTGCCCGGTGGGTGCTGGGCATTGAACTTGGGTTCTTTGCAAGAGCAACAAGTGTTCTAAACTGCCGAGCCATCTCTTCAACCCCAGAGACATTTTTTTTTCTTATTTTTTTAAAACCAAGGCTTAGACTCTTACCTCTTTAAGACCATGTGTAGACTGCACACTGATTCAGGGTGGACACTAACATAGCATGAATACTTGGCTGAGAATTTCCCCAGCCCTGCATTTTAGTCATTTTGTAATCGATTACACACACCAATGATTGTTGTGCAAAGTAGAGACACACTGTAGACCTGCCGTGTGAGTGACCTCGCTGAGGAGCTTTTCAGAACACTGACAAGGGCAGAACTTTTATGGCCTGTTTGTTTTTGCATGATTGGTGGAAAAACCCCAAACCAAGACCTCAAAACAGCAACACTTGGCTGGGCTACCTATGCCCTGGTGAGCTCTGTTGCCATGGACGCTGTAGCTTCTCCGTGCTGCAAGCCTTTCATAACCTGAATTGAAATTAAGCAGCTTTCAAATCCGGCCGGTCTCTGGCTTCTATTAAGAATTCACTTAAATCCTTTCTCACTTGAGCCTGGGTTTCAATTAGGATTGTTACAGAACCTGCTGAGGATGGAAATTCGATTAATGGAAAGGTACATTGAGAGTTAGCGTGGAAGGAAAGCTGGGATCTACGTAGCCAGGTTTCTATGTGGCCGTGTAATCCCTAAAAGTACAGAAAGGAGCTATGAACCTGGTGAAGTTTGTCAAATGATGAAATGATTGAGCGCTTTGGAAAATTCCAGTAACGATGAAAGCACGCACAGTTTTATGGCTCTTAAACAAGTTGCCTTCATTACCTGCATCCAGGTTTAGCTGAAGCTACTAAACTAATTAGGTAGGAAATAATGGAAGTCAATGTGAAGGCGTGCGCTAGCTGAGGAGAGTTTTCTGTGTGCTGTGTTTGTGTTAAGGTCTTGTTTTAATGTACGCAGGAGAGGAAATGGCAAACTAAGTCTGGAGTTGCACTTTCTGGATGCCAGTGTCCTTGAACCGTACAGTGTTGTCCAGAAGAAAACATTTTCCATCCCCTGTCTCCCCAACACATAATTGAGACTACTTTTTCTCCTTAGAGCTGAGCAAATGAAAAAAGTAAGTCACTGATCAGACCCTTGCTGATGGCTGTTTTCAGAAAAATAATACCTTATCATTCATGCATAGTTCACTTCTCTGGTAAAATACTTTTACAAACTGCTGGACATATATATATATATATTTTAAAGGTGGCAGCATAGGCCTACGGTACTGGCAGTGGGGGCAGGAAGATTATAAGGAAAACTTGTCCTCTACATAAACCAAAAACAAATTTAAAAAAAATTAAAAACTCATGTAGTACAACTTGCTTAAGTTGTTTCCTGCCGTTTCTATTTATCTTAACACATTTCTCAATTTGTGACCTCCATGACCTCAGATTATAGAAGTCTTGTCGTCCCTTCCCCACCCTCCAGAACTCCATTGTGCTGTCTCATTGCAACCAGGCTCTGCCTCCATTTGGGTGGAAACCTCAATCTGATTTTATATGGAGACATGTCTCTGAATCCACCCTTTGGGCTCCCACATGGAAGCATGTCCTGGAGTCTTCTGTTTGTGCTGTTATAGAGTGTTCCCTCTCTTTCCTACACCGCTTGGCCATTGGCTGGTATACCAAGTTCTTCCTGAGAATTGTACAACTGCAACTTTCTTGAAAAATCAAATGAGGTTGGGTGGAGTATGCTAGTCTGTGCCAGTGGAGGGGATTCAGAAAATCCTCCAGTCAGTGCCTCTAACCACGAGGGCTTAACTCCCGGGCTTCAGCTGCTCGAATCTAGTGACATTCCAGAGATAGGCTTGCAGCCTGTGGGACAGGGGGAAGCGCAGAGGTCTGAAATAATTTGATATTACTTGGGTAAAGATGCTTTTTAAAAAAGTGGTGGAAGATGAGAACACAAACCACTAGTTAAAGCTGAGCCAGGGGTCTGGAATAAGTTAGAGTAGGAGTGTAAAGTAGCAGTGTGCCTCGGTTGAGTAATGTCAGGAAAGAACCGGGAAAGGCCATCTGAGGCCAGGCAAGGGTAGGGTTTAAACCTATTGAAGAAACAAGGAAAGGCACTGTCCAGGCTGGAGAACTGCTTGAGGCAAGCATAAAGGTGTGTGGGGGAGGGAGGTGTAGCTACGGAGAGGAGCATGGCTCTGCTGGCCAGTGGGAAGGAGACATGGGTGTGGCATGCTAGTGAAGGGCTTTATGTAATTGGCTGTGGGAGATCAGAGCCTCATTTGTGACCAGCAAGGTAAGGGATGATTGTCTTAAGACAAACGGGGCCTTGGGGAACAGGAATGTATGTGATGCCTCAGCTTGTTTCTTTAGCTGCTCCTGAGGAAGAATGAGTTGCAGGGCCCTGGGTATGGCCATCGTGCCTGCATGAAGAAGGGAAGAAGGGTGGCTGGCCAGTGAGTGGCATATTGTCCTGAAAACATCTCTGGGCCACTTGTGTCAAAGTCAAAGGACACCTCCAGGGCCATGGAGAATGTGCCTGATTATTAGAGTTCAGATGGGAAACAAACAAACAGGCCAATAACAAGTTATCTTTTCAAGACTCATCTTTTCCCTAGAAAGCTATACATATTACATAGATACTGAAAGTTAGGAGCAAACACACAGCTCATAATACAGTAACCATTTGCTCACTCACTTATCCGCTCAGTTGTACACCCAACCGTCAGTCCAGCCTCTGAAGGTCTTAGCAGCATGTGCTATATGCATAACCCACCTATCCCCTGGAAGCCTTGGTGGATCAGGCTAGCTCCAGGGAACTGTGGGTGTCCTCTCCTGACTATTTTGGCCCAGGTTAGCCTGTCTAGACCAGTCATCTTTCACCGTTTCGATAGCCAGAGACCTTTCTAAAACTGTGACATTTTGATGCCTCTCTTTCTCTTTCATGTTCTTTTTTCCCTGCTAACCTCTAGCATATGGACCCAGACCTCTGAGCCTGTCTCAGTTGGTCCTGTGCACAATTCGCCTGGTTTTCTTCTGTGTACCTGATCTACCACTGGTCTTTGCTGCTGCCTCTGTCTGGCCTGGGATGGCCTGCCTACCTGCTATGGGTTGGGAACCTTTTCTGACACATTCAGCTTGGGCACAGTGCCACTGTGAAGTATAGTGTGATTTAGGCCAGACCATTGACTCAACTTTTGACTAATGGCTTTCAATTTTATCTTCTACCACTTTTTGAACTTTTCACACAAGCAGTATCAAATTATTTTCAGACCTCTATGCCCTACCCTGTCCCAAAACCAAAAAACAAACAATCAAACAACCTCCCCCCCAAAACCAAAAAAAAAAACATGTGAGATGAAGATGTTTCACAACTGCTTTGCTCAAATGACAGAAGGAGTTGGGTTTTGGCACATTTAATTCAAAGGATAGTTTATTTATTTATTTATTTTTTTAAATTTTAGTTCCAGATTAGTCATTAGAAAACTCAATTTGGTTCTGTTTTTAGATAAGTTCAAGAGGAAACAATATTGGTTCAATATTGAGTTTAAAATACATTTGTTTCTGGCCAGAAATTTAAAATAGTTTCTTCTTCTTTTGGATACATAACGGTGTTTGAGCTTGTGCTTGGAGTGGAGAGGACGAAGGAAGAAGGATGTGCTTACTACTCTGTTGAGTAGTCAGGCTTGCTGGATGAGGTCAGAGCAGAGTCCATTTGCTCTGGAATATAACTGTCTCCCAATCTCATGGTCTCAGATCCAAGCCCAGAAAACATGCTAGCACATGTGCTTGATACCACAAACTTCCATTTCCCTTTGGGACAGTTGAAGACAGTTGACGTTTGTAGTCTCACTAGGGAAGGGCTGAGTTCCAGAAATCTGTGGAGCATATGTTCTGCTTGCTCCTCTGAGGTCTCCGGGAAGAGCGAGACTTGCCTACAAACACACCAAAGCTTCGATGTTGGGTCATCCCTAGAAAGGATTCTGTCTTCTGTAAGGCACCTTCAAAGCTGCCTCCTGCCAACTTGGAGACTTTCCATCCAGGCATCGTCTCACAATTGCGAAGCCTTACTTCCTCTCTCTGAGAAAAAGACTGATCTGAGGGGCTTTGGTTGGGGGAGGGAAACTGTCACTGTGGGCCTCAGTTCATAGTTTAAGCAGTTCAAGGACTGTTCTGTAGAACTGTTTGTGGTTGACTTTCCGTATGTCCCTGGGATCTTGAGGATATTTTCACTCACTGGGCATAGGAATCCACTCAGGTTCATTACTTGCTCTGGTAGCATCACACACATGTACACACACATACACGCACCTGCGCACAAACATACATACACATGCATCCGCATACAAACACATACAAATGTACATACATGCACACAAATACATGCACAGAGGGAGCGGAGCTAATGGCAGACAGAGGAAGGCAAATGGTGTGTGGGTCTGCATGAGACCTTCATCAAGGCTGTGTTCCCTCCTTCCTTCAGCACAGCCACCACCAAGAGGCCAGGCTCACCATCCCCACTCTGGGCTCTGGCTGAAGGGCTCGGCGTGTCACCTGTTCATTCAGTCCTTGGAGAAGGAAAATGAAGCTGAGAGCATCGAGGGCTGGCCTGAGGCTGCATTAGTAACACACGGAATGCAATGAAGTGCATCTTGGCTGTAGAACCTTGGTTTGTAGCCACTGGGAGTAAGGAAGTAAACTTCTGGGTATCTGAAGTTAAAATACTGAGGAAAGTGGCCACTTCAGTGACAGGGACAACTGACTTGCTGTTGATGCTTTTACCTGGGGATTAGGTCAATCCATTGTGTAAAGCCTCTAACAGTTTTCTCCCCCAATTCCCTGCCCCTGCTGACACTCTCTGGAGCCATCTGTTCCTTTCTCTTATTTTGACAGTTTACAGTTCAACGGGCACTCTAAGTTCCCTGACTTCTGCTACTGCTTCCAAGTGGTTTCTAAGTTGTATGAAGAAGAAGTGGAGCCGTGAGAGAGATGCGGGTGTGGGTGGGCACGCGCTGTGGGCAACATGTCTTACTACTTATCTCTGTGGTGACCTCCTTGATGGAGGTGGCATTTCACGCAACTTGCTGTTCTGTGTTCTGTTCAATTCAGCAATAACAGATTTAGTAAATTGCTCCCAGGAATGAATGAGGCATTACGGCTAGTGGGATGCTTTATTTTTCTTTATTTCTTTCTCAATAAACAATCACATGTTCTTCTTTTCTCAGACCGAAAGGTAACATGGGGTTAGTTCAGAAAACCACGGTAGGAACATAGAGATGAAAAGACAAATGCCTCTCAATTCCAGCTCTCAGAGTCTCAGTGTGACACTCTCAATGAACAGTCCATACAGTCGCTGTTAAAGCACTTTGACATTTCCTCTTATACACCCCCCAGTTACAGGAATTAAGATCAAACTCACTGGTGATATTAACAAAATCAAATGCCCTGTGTATCAAGCCACTAACCTACCACAGCCCTTTGATGATGATGATAAGGTTGGCGAGGAAACCCAGAGAAGAGCAGCACACTCGAGCAATCATTTGCCTGGAGCAGACCACCGTGACTGACCACCGGCTCTGCGTGTTCTGGATGCATAGTTTAGTGCCCTCTTTACCACATAATACAACCACATTACCATATGTATTTTACCTGAGTGTGCTATTTTAAAAAAGCTTTCTTTTGAAAGGCCTTTTAGTTCTAGGTGTCTATGCATCAATTACAGTGCCTATAAGCATTTGATGTCTCTTGGTTTTAATCCTGGGCAAAGAAAATGAAATGAGCCTACCTTTTCAATGGTCCCCTAAGTCTTGGCAGGTCGAGGGTCTTCTTGTCTCTGCCACAGCTAGGCTTGCTTTAGCACGATAGTGTTATGAAGTGGACTATGCAGAAGAGGGAGAAAGAAAAGCCAGCGACAAACTGGTCAGACCTAAAAGGCCATGTCTCTTGGTTCTTTGCCACCAGTGCTGTGGGGCACCTTGGCGCCACATCATGATGACAGTTCAGGGACTGGTGATGACCTTGTCTTCACCCTCTGCTTTCTTCCTGTGTAATGACCGCCTCACCAAAACAGCTGCTGCTAGAGCACAGCCTGTGGTCTGAAGCGAGAGCCAAAGGCTGGCACGGCTCTTTGAAGCATACTCCATGAGAAAATTAGGTCCTGGGAGTGCAGAAGAGCCGAGCAGACAATGCCCAGCTCTGTGGCTACATGCCTTTCTGACAATTAGAAACATTTGTGGGCACAGAGAGAAACATGGGGGCTGGAGCATGGCTCTGACTTATTATGTGGGTTCCTGAAATTAAAACAACTGCTTAGAACAGAGGCACTGGCGTTGTGCAGATCAGAAGGAGTGGAGTTTTAGTCAGCAAATATTGACTGATCATCGGCTAGAAGCCCGGCACTTGGCCAGGTGACCAAGACAGACGGTAGTCACATAGTCACAAGTGTTTCACACCTTAACAGGAGTGTGTGTGTGTGTGTGTGTGTGAGCAACGCGCACACTGAGCAACTGTGCATGTTTATATTATATGAACATGAATAAGCATGTGCAGCTGTTTTTATTATGATAGCAATTTGATTTGTCTTTAATCACTTATAGGAAATATTTTATTCTTTTCCCAACTCCAGTTTAGTACATTTTCATAAATTCTCAGGTACATAACGATCATTGCAACATGCCATTGTGTTCTCAGGCCTCTGGAAGGACAGCTTTTGAGGTGCTGAGACAAGTGGAGAGAAAAGAGGCTCAGGTCATCCACACACTGACACAGTATCCCATGTTGAAAACAATAAACCAGCATCCTGAGACAGGGACACACATGCCAATTCAGCTCTGTCCCTCCTTATATAGGAGGAGCCCGAGAAATCACTCAGAGCCTCCAGTTAGCTCCTGAACTGAATCCTGAAGACCAAATACGTCACACCCCTCCCTTAGCCCAGAGACTCTGAGTCCAGAGGAAGCTCTGATAAGGATTTCTCCAGTAGGTGTTGACCACTCACTGTGCTGGGATGAGTACCCGCGCACGTGAGACTCCACGTGCAGGATGGAGATGGAGACGGAGAGAAGGTGCCCAGATCTCCAGAGACATTAACATAGCCAGCGTGTAGCCACTACAATTCCCTCACTGGCTAAACGAAGAGACGCAGGAAGGTGATCGTGAATTCATATGCACGTGTCCATGCCTTTCCCCCAAATTTCCCATTACTAGCAACAGCTTCCATATCAGTGTGGATGCAGGAAAGGCACCTTCCCTCAGATCAAGGGTTCTATTCACGTCTCCTGCCCAGTCAGACTTACTGAGGCAAGAAGCCAGCGTGAGCACCTACTGCGTGCACCACTGTGGTCCTCGCAACGATGGCTTACATCTTAATCCTGCACACATTCTTAAGATGAGCACTCCATCTGGGAGAAGGAACTTTCCACGGAAAAGGCTGGGCCCCACATGGCCAAGGACTTTGCCAAGTGTTCAACAGAGCACGCGATTGTTGGTAAGAGACACTGGAGTTCTCTGGAGAGGCTGAAAGGACACAGTGGGGCCTCTGAGTCGCCTGGCATGCATATTGGTTGGCTCAGCTCAGATTGCTCAAGCCATTTGCTTTAAATAATCACAGTTCAACACCTTTTTTTTTTAACATATTGCTCATTTCCATTTTTAATTCCATTAAGTTTGAAATAATTGAGGGTGCTTTCCTGCCTATTTTACAGTTTTCCTTTGGGTTGATTTCTCTTGTTGAACTTCAGAGTCCCAGAGCCCTTTCCTTTTACATTTTCATGTATTTGTTATTTTAATTGTACATTTTATGAGGCATAGTGTCATATTTGACATATGTATACAGCACACACTGATCAAATCAAGGGAGTTAGCATTCCCTTTCCCTTGGCGGGTTTTTGGATTGAGGGAAGATAATTGTGTGCATTTATAGGGTACAGCACGGTACTTCTATACATATACAATGTGTGCTGATTGAATCAGGCTTCTATCGCCTCATCGGGACTTTGTGTGTGGAGTCTTCCAGCTTCTCTCTTCTAGTTATTCAGGAAATAAATCATAGATAATTGCAAGCTGTACTCACCCCATTTGCTGCAGAATGTTAGAGTATATTACTTCCTTTATTTGAGGTGCAGGGAATTGAACCCTAAGCTTTGTATGTGCTAGGAAAGGGCTACTTCTGACTTGTATTCTCGACCTCTTTTTTTGTACTTTCTATTTACGAAACCCCATTTTGTTATGTTTATTTATATACCCTTTGTGTCTATTTGTGTGGGTGTGAGCGTGCCACAGTGCACATGCGGAAGTCATAGGAGACCTTGTAGAAGTTAGTTTTCTCTTCCCATTACGTGCTCTGAGACACTGAACTCAGGTGATCAGTCTTGATAGGCAGCAAGCATCTTCATCTCCTGAGCCATCATGCTGGCTCTGTGCTGCCTGTTTTTGAGGCAGTCTTACTAAGTTGCTCAAGCTGGCTTGAACTTGCAATTTTCCTGTCTCAGCCTCCCAAGAGAATGTGATTATAGGCTCCTGCCACCAGGTAGAACTTATTACTCCTAATGACATCATATAACTATAGTAGAGAAGGTAACTGTCCCTCCCTATGGGCCAATCTCTGGAATCCTTAAATCTACACTTGAATGAATCTGTCTTCACCCTGCTCTGCAAACACAAGGAATAGAAACAGTTTTTCATGAGCCTTATGTTCAAAAGCCAACTTATGGCAGATTACTTCCTGCCTTGGGACTGGCTGCAGAATCCTGGACTGCCAGCATAGGTGGGGATCTGACACTAGCTTCCAGTGCTCTTGCTGTCTCATTTTGTAGGTGAAAAGGATCTAGAGAAGAGAAATGCTTTTACGAAGCCGTAGAAGAAGGACATGGCCGACTGTGACTCTGACTCCACGGTGCTCTGGAAAGGAGCTAGAAGGGTCTTCTCCACTTTCAGTTTCTGGAGCGAAGTCAACAAAAGGAGGTCTTTATGACAGTTTATGTGCCAGACAAGCTTGGTGAGTGTGAGTGTCCTAGACCCTAGGCCACCATGGCTGTTCTCACACTCCCAAGCATACTCAAGTAGCACAGCTTGTACACCCATCCAGGGAGAGACAGCAAGAAATCAATCATTTATTGATTTTCACTGAATTAAACACACCCCTGTTCCTCCAACCAAAGCTAACACTGAGTATATGAAGGACTTACCTACTGACTCTGCATATCTGATATGAAATCAACCAAGCCTGGGCAAGAAAAAAACCAAATCTAACTCCAATGCAACAGAGGCACAACATCAAATACAACCAGTGAAAGAAGTTCAACTGTCCAAGTCATAGCATAAACACATAAACAATATGAAAGGGGAAAGGTATACTCCCCCCAAACCTGCCAGTCTTATAGGAATGTTCTCCAACGAGAATTACCTAGATGAACCCGAGAACACAGAGTTTAAGAGAACAATAAACATGGTCAAGCAAGTCAAATCTCAGGCTTTGAAGATATAATAGAGGGCTGGGACGACACAAAGCATATGAGAGACTAAAACCAGCAACACGTCAAAGGAATATATAGGACATTTGAAACAACGTGAAAAGATCCAATCTGTGGATTACAGGCATAGAAGAAGGAGGAGAATCCCAAGCCACTGACACAGACAAAATACTCAAGGGCATCATAGAAGAAAGCTTCCCCAGATTCAAAAAAGACCTTCCATACAGAAATAAGCACATAGAACATAAACAGACAGAAAATAAGCTAAATATAGAACTGGAAAATAAGCTAAACATAGAACATTGTACTTAAATAGTGAGTGAACAGAACAAAGAGAGGGTATTGGAAGCTATGGAAGAGACATCACAAGTCACACATAAGAAAAAGAAAACTCACCAGAATAATATCTGGCTTCTCAACTGAAGCTTTAAAATCCAGAAGAGGCTAGAATAGTATCTTCTAAGATTTAACCACAGGTTCTAACCCAGATGAATTTACCCAGCAAAACTGTAGCCATAGTTGAAGGAGAAAGAAAAACTTTATATATAAAAAGGAAAAAAAAATCATGTTCACCAAACCCTACAAAACATACTGGAAGCAATACTTCAAACTAACAAGAGGACAAATATAGCCAAAAGATTATAGCAATAAAATAAATTAAAATACAATTACTGAAACACAAACTAGGACTAACAACACAAATACCACAAAAAACAAAACAAATCCAAAATGAACACACACCTTTCAGTAGTAACGTTAAATATTAACAGCTCTTACTCCCCAATCAAAAGACATAGGTTAGATGACCGGATAAACATCTTCTTGTATTCTATAAGATAACTATTTTACCTTCAAGGCTGGGAACTATGTTAGAGTGAAAGGATAGACAAAAGTATTCTAAGCAAGAGCAGTTGTAGGCACTCTAATATTTGCCAGAATAGCTTTCAACTAAAACTAATGAGAAGAGATAAAAAGAACAATTCATCATGATGAAGGGAATAATTAACCAAGAGCCATTACAATTCTAAACACATTGTACCAAACTCTAGCACACACAATTTTGTAGAAAGCATGAGACTGGATTTCAAGAAACAGATAAACCCCAACTCAGTAATTGTAGGTGATTTCAATACCCACTTTCTTCAGAAGATGGGCCATCTGGATAAAACATGGATAGAGAAATAGCACTATTGAATGACACCACATATCAAATGGACCTAACAGATATCTACAGAACATCCCACCCAAACACCAAGGAATATGGCTTCTACTCAGTTGCCAATGGACATTTCTCTAGCATAGAGCACATCTTAGGACAGAAATATCAACAAATAAAAACCTGAAATAACTCTGTGCATCCTGTTGGACAGAATGCAACAAAGCTGAAAAGTCAAGGGCAAAAGAATCTTTTGTAACTACATGAAATCATAGAGATTTCGCATTACTTAATGATGAATGGATCAAAAAAAATCATCAAAGAAATAAAAAAAATTCCTGGAATTAAAGGAAAATGAAAATACAACCCATAAAACTTTCTGGGACATATTAAAAGCAGCCGTAGGAGAAAAATTTATAACTCTAAATGCCTACATTAAAAATTAAAAAAGAGCACAAATAAATGACTTAACAGTGCAACTCAAGAATTTGGAAAATCAAGAACAAACCAAACCCAAACCATTTAGACAAGAAGGAATAACAAAAATCAGAGCAGAAGTTAATGAAATAGAAACAAAGAAAACAATACAGAAAAATCAATAAATCTAGGGATGGTTCTTTGAAAAGATAAGCAAGATAGACGGACCCTTGGCTCAATTAACCAAAATAAAGAGATGACCCAAGTTAACCGAATCAGAAGTGAACAAAAAAACATTACAACAGCTGCCAAAGAATTTCAGAATTTTATAAATGAATATTCTAAAAACCTATATTTAATTAAGTTAGAAAATCTGAAAGAAATGGATTTCTAGGAAATTGAAACCATAAAAGTTAAAGCAAGAAGGGATCAACAACCTAAACATATAAACTAGGGAGATTGAAACAGTAATAATAATAAAAACAACCTTTCAGATGAAAAGAAAATAACAAAAAACAAAACCCAGGCTAAGATGAATTCACAGCAGAATTCTACCAAGATCATAAAGATTTACAACCAATACATTTTAAGTTATTAAAAAAGAAAGAAATGAAGGAAGAAAAAAGAAGGGAAGAAAGAAAAGAAAGGAAGGGAGGGAGGAAGAGAGAAAGAAGGAGAAAGAAAGAAAGGAGCAAGGTGCAATTCTAAACTCCTTCTATGAGGCCAATATTACTCAAATTCTCAAAGCATAAAGAGTCACGAAAACAAATGATCCAGTTAAAAGTGGACTCTCAAAAGGAGAAATTAAAAAATTAAAAGAGAGCTCTCAAAAGAAGAAATAAAAATGGCTAAGACGTTATGTTTAAAGGTGTTCAACATCCTTAGCAATTAGAAAAACACAGATTAATTTCATCTTACCCAGTCAGAAGTGCTAATATCGAGAAACTAACTCGCAGCAAATTCCGTTGAAGGTTTGGCGAGAAGGGAACCTCATCCATTGTAGATGGGATTGCAAACTGGTGCAGTCACCATAGAAACCAATGTGGAGCTTTCTTAAAAATGCTAAAAATAGGTTTACCACATGACCCAGCTACATTATTTTTTGATATATGGCCAAAGTACTTGTCGTATTCCACACGTATTTGCTCAGCCACGTTCCTTACTACTGTATTCACAATCTGGGAAGTGGGAACAACACAAACGTCCTTCAACTGAAGAATGAAAACATGCTGCACACACGATGGAATTCTATTCAGCTATAAAGGAAAGTGAACCCATGAACTTGGCAGGTAAATGGATGGAACAGAAAGACAAATGCCACATGCTCTCTTATGTGTGGATCCTAGCGCCTAGTCTTTAGGTTTGGCTGTGGAACCTGAAGTAACTGAAGAAATAAGGAAGAAGAAGGTTACGGGGTTGGGAGAGTTGCTCAGGCTGGAGACAGTTGAAGGGGATGATGGAGAAAATGGGGGTGTGGCCTGACTGGGGAAGGGGAGGAAACAGATAAATAACTCTGAGAGTGTTATGAAGACCACAGGGAAGCATCACTTTATACACTTACTTAAAACACACACATACGTGTATGTACACATGTATACACGTACATATGTTTGTATGTGCAAACGGCCAAGCCATGGAAAACAAGCCAGGCTGCTTTCCGCTGCAGCTTCTGCCCAGCGCCTGCCTCTAGGTTCCTGCTGGAATTTCTGCATTGGTTTCCCTGTGTGGACTCTGTGCTATAAGATGAATTAAGCTCTCTCCTTCCCAGGTTGTTTGTGGTTGGTATTTTTCACAGTAACGTAGAAGCCCCCTAGGACAATGTGCACACATACTTAAACTTTTGCATAGGGGGTGATGGTGCGTCCCTGAAGAACCATGCTCTAAGTAGCCAAGCCTATGGTGCAGGCTTAGGAAACTTCTCATCGAGAGTTAGTTGGAGGAAATACAAGTGATTTCCAAATAATATGAACTACTGGCATTGCCCTTTGGTTGCCTCCCAGAACTGGACCTTATGGCCAAGGGAACCACACCATTTGGAGAGAAGTCAGAGGAACTGAGCTAGTGGTGTTCTGGAAGGCTCCTCCCTGAGCTCTCGCCCTCATATTATTGGAAGGTGCTTTGCAAGCTACAAAGGGAGAAGAGCGACCAGTGGTTCTAGCCAGTTGTGACGCCGATGCACCACCACAACTCTTCCCACGAGATACCCCTAACGTGCAACAGCGTCGCTTCTGTCTTGAAGGCATGCAACAGCTGTCTAATTGGACTCAAGGCCTGCTCAGTGTGATGGAGTTCGTAACTGGTACTGTAAACTTAGCCAACTGCCTATGTCAGAGAGATCATAGACCTTACCATTGCCATCTCCCTAAACTAATTTAATTTCTAACTGTATCATAAATACTTATGACCATCGCTAACTGTAGCGCTCTTCCACCATCAACAAAGCTTCTTGTGGCAGTAGGTGGAGACTGTTGCTAAGATGCATAATAGATCAAAGTGCAGAGAGTAAGTGACTATTGGATGTTTAACACGGATACGTTTATAATGCAACTCCTACACCCAAGGATCAGATAACATTGCATAGGAAGGACAACGAAAATGTAAGAGCCAGAGGAGCGAGGGACCTGCTGTTAGATACATTCTTTAGACACCTAAAACACGACATGGAAAAAAACTTCCAGTTCACGAGGTCCAGCCCCTACATGAAGGGCTGCAGGGGGCAATGGCTACTGAGAGAGGTAGCATTTCTTCGGAGATGAATTCCATATAGGCTGTCATGTGTACATATGAGCAATGCTGGATGAACTCAGTAGATTGTTCTCTCTCTCTTTCCCATGTATATATGAACTTAGAGAAGAAACCGTGAATTTGGGAGGGAGGGGAGACCCAGGAGGAGTGGGAGGGGAGTGGAAGGAAGGGGCAGGCATGATATAAATGCAGTGCTCATGTATGATGCTCTCAAAAATTTTTAAAGGAAAGAAACAAAGTATTTATGTTTAATTTTTCCTGAGGAACCCTAATGAAAACTTTCTTTTAGTCCTTATGTATTTATAAAAGTGAGTGCTGAGGAAGTTAGAGTTTTATTCAGAGCTATGTGGTCTCTTCTCACTGAGGCCTTTACCTACTATGCCCATCCTCAGTACTTGCTGTACTTGTTCTCTGGAAGATTGCGATGGATGCTGGGTGTGGCCATTGAGAAAAGCACAGGCTCGGTTCCTGGAAGACTCCAGTCACAACATGTGTATATTCATGCATGTTTCTGTTTAAAGACCTCTTATGTGTATGTGATTTATTAGCATTGAGACATGACCAAGAGTAGTCTAATTCATGCCCAAATGAAGCTTCCTGTACACGCAATTCTTGAAGCTACTTGGGATGGTTAATTTTGGTTGTCAGTTTGGTTGGGTAGAGCAGTGCTTGGGAGACAGATGAGGCACAGTTCTGGGTACAATTGTGAAGTGATTTTCAGACAGAGGTAACTAAGGGGGAAAGATCTACTGAGAATGTGGGTGGCCCCGCCCCCTAGGCTAGGGTCCCAGGAGAGCCCACTGACACAGCCATTCTCACTGCTTCCTGGCTGCGACCATCTGAGCTGCTGCTCTGCTCTCCCTCTCCCTCCCCACAAAACGAGCTAACACATCTCACAGTGTGAGCTAGCCAAAACCTATCCTCCCTGAGGTCTTAGGTCAGGAATTTTGTCATGGTGGCAGACACTCTGTTCAATACAGCATATTACAAGCTTTTAGTGCTTTATGGATTAAAGATAGCACTTTAGCACTACACACTTTAAAGAGCAAAAATCATCAACCAAAGCACAAATATGTGAAAACATGGCACTAACTCGACTGAGAAAACAGCTTGTTTCTACTCTGAGAGCAAAGACCAGAAAGCAGAGTCTTGGTTCATTTGACTTCAGTTGACATGCCCATGTCCAGGACTCAAAATTTCTGCCATGTATAGCAACTCACAAATGACCACAGAAATTATGCGGTGTCAGGGCTTAAAACACATTCTCAGCAGGCAAATTTGCAGTAGAGAATCTGTGGATATTGGAGATTGACCATTCATAGGCTCAAACACCATCATCTCATGGGCTAATCACTAGTATTCATTCAGGTTCCTCACAGAAGCCATAGAACTCCACAGTAGTGGTGAAGTCATGGCAGCATTCTTCCATGGGCTCCAGGGGAAACCATTCCCATAGGTGCCATTTTAATGATGCTGCTCAAAGTCTCCTTAGAATAGGTCTCTATTCCTCTTCTTACGTCTAACCCCAGAGATGGTTGATCCCTGGCTGGAGTCCACCACACTCCTTCCCCTGTCCCTTGGACTAGCTTCTAATGTGTGAAGAGGTGAATCCCCACACAGATTTCATCCTAAGACAGTGCTTTGTATCTAGATTTGTTTCCAGGATTCTGTCCTTGGTCTCCACCTTAGCTTGTCTTTATTTAATATGCTCATCACCTCTGTGGGTGACCATAGCCAGGGCTGGGGTTCCAAATCCTTCCCTCCGGTGAGGGCTTTCGCTTCTGCTCCAGTCCTGGTTCCCTGTTTTCCCTTTTTACTGTTCTGCCAGAAAGACCCACTGGGAACTCAAAATGTCCAGACTTGTTGACATCTTCTGCTTTACCCTCAACTCTTTTCCTTGAGATCTTGGGTCCTTGAGTCATTGTCACAGAAACTTGAATTGTGAGTGTTCTCCTTAATTGCCACCCCTAAGTTTTAACCTTCTTGTCTGCTGTCCTGTGAATTCCTCAAGTCTTCCTTCACTCTGTCTCCTCTCTCTTGCATGTCACCAACACAATTCTATTCCAGTATTTATTAGGCTTGGCTGCCAAGCCTCACTTGCCTCTGATTCCCTCTTCACACTGCTCCCATTGGGATCTCTCTTTTTTTTTAATATTTTTTATTTTACTTTTTATTAATTACACTTTATTCACTTTGTATCCCCCCATAAGCCCCACCCTCCTCCCCTCCCAATTCCACCCTCCTTCCCCCTTCTCCACGCATGCCCCTCCCCAAGTCCACTGACAGGGGAGGTTCTCCTTCCTTCTGATCCTAGTCTATCAGGTCTCTTCAGGAGTGGCTGCATTGTCTTCCTCTGTGGCCTGGTAAGGCTGTTCCCCCCTCAGGGGGAGGTGATCAAAGAGCCAGCCACAAATGTCACCCACCCTCCTGAGGTGATCAACGAGCAGCCACAAATGTCACCCACCCTCCTTGAGTCTTTCAGTAATCTGCGTGACACTTAGGCACACTTTGCATTTAACGCAACTTTCTGATAACCTGGTTCCTGCGTTCTCCTCTGCTCCAGCTGCTGGCACAGCTGATGTTTAATTATTCTTCGAGCATCCATGCTCTCCTGCTCTCTTGTCTTGGTATGTGCTCCCACCTCTGCCTGGAGTGTCCTTCCTGCAGCCATGCACTTTGTGAGTTTCTCTTGCCTCTCAGTAAGGGAGCCAAAGTCTGCCTTTTCTGGAAGTTTTCAGCATCCAGTGCAGCTGATTCTTCCCTTTGGGCTGCTAGTGATGCTTGAAGAAACCTGAATAATAGCGTACTTCGGAATTTGAAGACGTCCTGATCTGCGTTGGCTACGTGTTTAGTTGCTTGAGGCAGACTTATGAAGAAACACTACATACCCTATAGCATCGTGAGGTCTAGGTCCTGCAGCTAAGCAAATCCAGCAAACCCAAGGCTTTGTGGCAGCTTAAGAGCTACAGTTACATCTTTGCCCAAACTACCTCTTCCCCCTCCCCTTGTCTTGTGGCTTATTGATCATTTTTCACATATGTGGCTGTGCTCACATCTGAGCCACACTGAATTAATTTGACAAATAAGTGTTACGAGTTACACTGTCAAATGTGCTTCCCTCAGTCCAGACTTATAAGAACATTTGAAAGCGTCTTACAGATTTCATGCCTCCTTTTGACCATTACACATACAAAGTGTCCTCGCCTTTCCCTGGGAGGTTTCCAGCCACAGCTTTGGGGACACTCTTCTTGGCCTATCAACCCCCTGGGAATACTACTGTGTTTTGTGAGCCCTGGAAGAGCATTGCTGGAGCCTGGGCCAGAAGGTCCTGGCCGAAGGGCAGAACTAGCATTTCTGAGTCCCAAACATGGCATGCTTACAGACATTCCTTCTTGGAAGATCGGAACAGGGAAGGCCATGTTTGGTCTGATTTCAGCATCCTTTCTTGCAACAAACCACCTGTTCTGGTTTTCTTACTTATGTGTATGTGAATGTGTGTCTGTGCATGTGAGTGAGAGAATGTGGGTGTGGCGTTGTTGGACCCGCTGGAGCTGAAGTTATAGGCAGTGGGGAACTGTCTTTTTCTGTGGGTTCTGAGAAAAAAGTAGTTCTCTGAGAGACCACCAAGTGTTCTTAACCACAGAGTCACTTACCTAACTCCTTACGGAAATTCATTTTATACACACACTCATACACACACACACACACACACACACACACACACACACACACACACACA
>NW_026596244.1:11629882-11735026 GCF_907164565.1 Psammomys obesus | reverse complement strand
ACACACACACACACACACACACACACACACACACACACACACACACACACTGCTCCATAGATGGGCTCAAAAACGGGTCTTTTGAGCTCAAATAGAGTGTGTGTTTCAATTATGCTATGCCCTAGGGACAAATTTTCAGTTTGAACTGTCTATCCTTTAGGCTTAAAGCTTCTCTGGGAAACTGTTATCCTGCACTTTCGGGTGTGCTTTCAGTCTTTGGCCAGTGATTAGACGGCAGTGAGGGGAGCCCGTGGAGTCTCTCATTGCTTGCTGTGGTCTTCCACAGTTATCTATCACTTACAAAGCAGAGGCCTCCTCTCCTGACCATCTGTGACTTAGCAGGAACCCCTCACCTTTCCACACTCAGCTGTCTAGAGGGAAACTCAGGTTGAAATAGCTCAGTCTCCTGGAGCCTGTTCTCACCTGGCTTCTGTGTTGGAATGTTTAGTCAGTGTGTCACCAAATAGGCACTGTTTTTCCCAGTGTGCCACATTGTTCTTAGATTTTTATAGTTTCTGAAAACTGTTATTTCTCAAAATTTCCTCAAGAAACTAACCTTGTAAATGAAAATACCCATCAAGACAGGAAATGGCTCATATCTTAACACAAAAAGCTATGTTCATTTGTAACCAGAGTATGGGATAATTTTGTAAATGCTTCAAATGTATCACCCTTCCCAATCCCAATTTATGTTTTGATCACTGAACTATCCCTCCAGTAAAGTCTAAATATTGATTACCTTCCATACAGAAGAAATATCAGCCATATCCATGAAAACCGATGTTCCCCTTTAGGGCTGTCTCTCTTCGTCTTCCATGCTTTATTTAAGACTCTGGCTGGCCTGTTCAATGGCTCCTTTGTCTTTCATCATTCTCCTACCCTTTCTCTAAATCTTAGGTAATATTTGAAAAGATTTCTGTAATCAATCATTTCTTCAGTTAGCTCTGTCCATTCAGCAAAGTTTCAAAGTAAAGTGAAATTAAATAAAAATTTACAGGCACTGCCAAATTCCAATGCTGCTAACCTGGCCAAATGGACCTAAGACAATGTTCTCCAGTAGAAACTTGAATATTTTTCTGGTGGTTAAAAATTCTTTCCAGGGACTGTCAGGAAAGTAAGACAGAGGAGGCGTTTTTATGTTTAACTAATTAATACTTTGGACAAATTGGGGCTCTTCTGTGAAAACCACTGTTGGCTAAAGTGAAGAGACAGAAAAATAAATGGCAAATGGCAGTGTATAACACATGAGGCGTTTCTAACGGACAGTCGATGCATTCTACTGGGCCAGCCTTTTGCAGCACTGTCAGGCACAGACAGAACAGACTTTGGTGAGTTGAAGCGGGCACGCACCATGCCCTTTGTTGCACTTTTTGTTTGTAAAGTGTTAGTTAACTTTAGGCTGAACATGCCCTCAGACAGCTCTGACCCATCCAAGAGCCTGACAGGCAGCCAGTAGAGCAGAGTTTCTTCCCTGCCAATGTTCCAATCTGTTTTTCACCTCTGTTAAATTTTCATCAGATATTTGTTGTGTTCTTTCCCATTAAGATCAATTAACTTATACGTTGGTTTACTCATAAGGCAAAAGAAACACTAATTTATTTATTCTCAAGCCAATGTTGGCCAGCCCCCTCCATCAATTCTAACAGGGAGCAGTGGGTTTCGGGCTGCTGGTCACCTCCATCGGTTAATCTGTTTGGCTGCATGGGAAACACGGGCCTAGGAAAACGGGAAGAAAAACTCAGTTACTGGTTAGGATGGTGAGAAAAGTGTATGAAAACATAGATCTAATCAACACAGCATGTGGGCTAGGGCCACATAGTCTCATCTGCTCTTTTTAGCGTAAAGTGGGGCCACCTCAATGATGAGTTTGGTATCGAGAATATTAATTTAAAATAAAGAAAATATTATAGTGGCATTTTAAATCATCTTTTAAAACCATCGGGACGTGTTATTGGGAGCAGATCATATTCTTTTCCAAATGTTATTTTCTGGAGCTTAGCATGTTTTTCATCATGTTAGTGAAACATTAAAAGAAAAATGGATGGGAGTAGCAACGAGCCTCAGCACACTGCAGGTTCTGTGTCCTCACACGTGAAGAGGGCATCCTAATTTCTTCCAGCTTTGTGAGTTTAGTGATGGAGCACAGTTGGCAGAGAGCAATGCTAGCATCTGAAGAGATGTGTTATTGAAATGGCTGCCTCACTTCTCAGGTGATAAATGGGAGCCTTTATGGTACTGGGCAGATTATATGAAGATTATTGTTAAATAATGTGTACTGTGTTTTATTATTTCATCGTCGGGTAACACAGGACTACAAGACACAGTAACTACAGGACTACAACTGAAGTTGTTTTTTTGTCATGGCCCAAACATAGTGAAAGGTTTGCTCGTGGCATTACTTTGACTGGCCTACCCAGCAACAACCTCATCTTTTCTTTAGACACCACAGCTGATAGAGACACAGTGTCATTCAATCAACAGGTAATTAAAACAATGCCAAGAAAAAGAGACAGAATGTGCAGAAACGCCAGGGGATTCACCATGGCAGCATTTTATTGAAGAGATGTGGGTAGTTGCTCTACCCGAAAACAGTGGGGGCCCAGAAGGAGCTAAAAGAGTTTTTTCCTTATCCTCAGTAATTAGAAAGGAGAGCCAAGTCTGGACCCAGGGCTACGGTTCATATTAAAAAGAAGAATCCTAGTTTTTCCATTTTTAATTTCTATGATTGTGCAAATCTAAATTAAAAACACTAGAATGTTCAAAACGTTTGACATGTACTTTTCAAGCTACAACAAGATCTCAATATAGTACATTATGTACAGAAGGAAAAAAAGCCAAACTTAACACCAGCTTTATGAAATTAAATAACTAGGAAACTTGTCACCAGCTCAGGTTTCAAGCTTTTGTCTTAAATACTAATATTTAAAAAAAGAAAGAAAAAAATTAAACTAAAACAAAACCATGGTTCTTGGACAGTTTAAGGAAGTAAATAGCTCTTCAAGCAGATGCATATTTAATGACTAAAGTCATAGACAATTTACTTCTCACAACATGAAAATAATTCTACATATGTCTGTTTAATGAAATGTGCTCTTTGGAAACTGTCTATGTCTTTTCCAGTACCTCACTGATGTCAAATCTATCCTCAAGTACATTTTTTTCTCTTTATGTAATATGCCATTTCCTGCCTTTCCTATCTGGACCTGTGTACTTCAAGAATTTGGGTATTTGTTCAGAAATTCCAGAGTACCTTTTTCTTATGAGAAGTGATGAATAGATAATAAAACCAAGAGACATTAAAGAAACCCAAATGTCAAGAATTTTAAGAATGAATAAAGCTTCCATTAAAGTAGTCACTTTTGGAGACAAGATTCTTGAGTGGTTTGGTTTCTGCTCTAAATGATGTTGGGACTTAGGGAAAGAAATTTATAACCAGTGACTAAGGCAATGGCACAGAAATGATTCTTGAGATTGCATAGTCTGTCTTTCAAAGGTGAGATATTTGTTTAACTTAATCATCTACCTTGTTCAACAGAATTCAGTTCTTTATCAGTAAAGATTTGACAAGAGAGATGACTCACCCTATGTGTGTGACAGAGAGAGGGAGAGAGAAAGAGAGAAAGAGAGAGGTATAGGGAGTGATTTTAAGAGTCAAATGAAGAATGTCAAGCCTTGTCTTTGATGAAATTAATCTATGACAACTCAAGCCATTGTTTGAGGACTACTGTGAGGGTGAGTAGCTGCTCAAGGCGGTTCCCAGAGAAGGGTCCCTTACATCAGCTGGAGAGCAAGCTCACTGGAGTAAGCATGCAGTCGAGAGAGGAAGTGAATGTCTTAGTTCACTCATTATACTTCAGCCTTATTCCTGAATTATTTCCATGCCTTTAAAAAGTCATCAACCTATACTAATTGTAAAATAATGGATTCCATTATGACATTTCAAACCTCTGTAGAATGTATTTTGACCATGTTTATTGCCATTACCCTCTCTGGTTCTCTCCGGCCTCCTGGAAATCCCGCTCATCTTCACCCTCCTCATTCTATCTAAATGTCGTTATGACCCAGTGAGTTTCATGAGGGTTGTTTACAGGAGCACGGGTATGCTGTGTCTTCATTTTCATTCATTTCTAAAATGTTTTTCACTTCCTTCTTAATTTCTGTCTTGACCAGTTTTCATTTAATATGGAGCTGTCTAGTTTCCATGCGCTTGTAGACTTTTTGTGGTCTCTGTTGTTGATTTCCAGCTTTAATCCATGTGGTCAGAGAGGACCCCAATTTTTTTTTAATTATTATTTTTCTTGTATCTGTTGAGACTTCATATGTGCCCAAGTATGTGGTCACTTTTGGAGAAAGTTCCATGGTTTTCTGAGACAAAGGTGTATTCTTCGGGGTATGGGTGAAATGTTCTTTAAATATCTGCCAGGTCCATTAGCTTTATGATGCTATTTTACCCCAGCATTTTTTTGTTTAGCTCTTGTCTGGATGACCTGCCCATTGGTAAGAGTGGGGTATCGAAGTCACTCACTATCACTGTGTTAGACTCAGGATATAATTTACACTGTAATAGTGTTTCTTTTTTAACTTAGGCACCCTTGTGTTTGGTACATAAATGCTTAGAATTGTAATGTCCTTGTTGGATTATTTAAAAAACTTTGTTGAGTATGTGTAGTGTCTTTTCCCATTTCTTTTGATTAGTTTTGGTTTGAAATCAATTTTGCCAGGTAATAAAGTGGATACATTGGCTTGCTTCTTGGGTCCATTTGCTTGAAATATCTTTTTTCCATCCTTTTTACCCTGAGGTTATGTCTATCTTTGATGTTAATGTGTGTTCTTTTGAATGAGGCAGAAGGATGGATATTGTTTTCAAATCCAGTCTGTTAGTCTGTGTCTTTTTGTTGTGTAATTAATATCATTAATGTTGAAAACTATCAATGAGCAGTGTTTATTGATTCCCATTATTTTGTATATATAGTGTGGGTTTCTCCACCTCTTTGGCCAGCCTGAGATTATTTATTCCTTTTGTTTTCTTGGTTGTGTTTAACCTCTTCATATTTAAATTTTTCTTTGGGTGTCCTATATACTGCTGAATTTGTATAAAAATACTGCCAAATTTTTGTTTCATCTTTAATTTTTTTTCTGTCCATAGTGATTGATAGTTTTGCTGAATACAGTAGCCTGGGATGGCCTCCATGGTCTCTTAGAGTTTGTAGCACGTTTGTCCAGCCTTTCTGGCTTTTAGTGTCTCCAGTGAGAAATCAGGTTATTTTAATGGGTCTACTTTTAGTTGTTACTTGGTTCTTTTCCCTTGCAGCTTTTAGTATTCCTTCTATGTTCTATAAACTTTGATTATTATGTGCTTTGGGGAATTCTTTTCTGGTTCTGTCTATATATGTTCTGTGTGCTTCTTATACTTTGATAGGTACCTCCTTTAGATTAGGAAAATTTTCTTTTATGATTTTGTTGAAAATACTTTCTACACCTTTGACCTGGGTTTTTTCTTCTTCCTCTTTTCTTATTATTTGTAGATTGTAGTATCCTAGATTTCCTGGATAATTTGTGCTGAAACATTTTTAGATTTAACATTTTTTCTTGACTGAGATATTCAATTCTTCTATCTTGTCTTTAGAATCTGAGGTTCTTTCTTCCATGTCTTACACTTTGTTGGTGAGGCTTACTTCTAAGATTTTTGTTTAACTTCCTAAATTTTTCCTTTTCAGTTTTACCTCAGTGTGGGCTCTCTTTAATGATTCTATTTCTTTTGAGGAATTCTACTGTCATGTCATAAATTGTTTTCATTATTTCATCACACTGTGTGTTTTTATACACTTCCTTAAGGGGCTTAGTCATATTTTCTTTAAGGCTCTTGAACATATTCATGATTGCTGTTTTGAAGTCCTTGTCTTGTGCTTCAGCTCTATTGCATTTCTCGGGGCTCACTATAGTACTGGGTTCCTGTGGAGGTGCATTGTCCTGGCTGTTAATGTTTTTGCTTTTGCACTGGTGTCTAGACATGTAGGGTTGGGGTGATTGTGTTTCTAGGTGTTGAAACCTGGTCTTGTCTTTTTTAGGTAAATGCTATGTTTATTGGTTTCTGTTGCCATCTCTGCATCTTAGAAAAGTTGAAGCTAAGGGTTTTCAGTTATCACTAAGAAATTTTTATTTTCTGCCTAGAGGAAGGAAAGATTTGTGAAACTTCTGCACACCAGTGCAAAGAGTGTTCTAGTCCCTGCCTTGGGTATGGGATAGCAGCTGATGTTAAGCAAGTAGGCTCAGGTCAAGTTTACCATGTTTCTTGGCCCTGAATTCATAGACATGCATACATGCATACATACATACATACATACATACTTTAAAGATTCCATTTCTTTATTTGTGTGTGCCTGTACTGTGGCATGTGTATGGTGGCCAGACAACAACTTGCAAAAATGGGCCCTCTCCTTCCACCGTGAGGAGTCTGAGGACTGGACTCAGGTTGTCAGGCTTGGTGACACACACATTTAACTGCTGAACTAACTGAATTAGTATATCTTGTTTCCAATTTTAGCCTCTTTTCCTGTGTCTAAGACACACTTGAGTCAATTGCCTACTGCTTACCTCGGTGGTTCTTGGATCTCACTATTTCTGGCACCTGGAAATTTCCCTTTCTTGTTTTATTCTCAGGGTATTGTTATTAGTTTATATTTATTGTTATATTCAGTATTTCTCTGTCTTTGGTGTGGGATAGAAGTATTTTGTGTATTAATTTAGTTTCCTATGTTGATTGTATGTTTTCCACTATTGAATATCTAAAATATTTATTCTGCTTTAAATGCTGAGATTCCTTTTTGATTGTGAAGATTTCATTATTCTAACCTTTCAATTACACCTACAAGATATATGTGTACATACAGACACTTATATTTTATGATTTCTACAGTGAGGAAAAGCCATGTGTATAATGTATTGGCTAATTAAGAAATAACTTATTTAATCACTATTGTGGTTAAATGTATATTAATTCAGAAACCACTTGAGCGTAGAAAGTGATGGGAATATATTTAAGCTCAGAATTTACAAGAAGGCTCTTGGAAAGGTTGCAAGCACAATTTGCAGAGTGCCTGAGGGTTCAACGTTACATTCCCTCTTTTGAGCAATGAAATTTTAGCAAAGGATATGTTTTAATGAGGCCTTCCCCCCTCTTCTTAGAGAGTGAGGACTTGTTGTACATAAAACCCCCATAACCTCTTAACAGGTGTTCCAAGAATAAAGAAAACTACTGTTCTGGTCCCTCTCATGTCACATGGTTCAGATCCAACCATGAGGGCAGAGGAGGGGATTGCACAATTAAATCAGTCCTTCGCTGCAGCTTCAGAACGGAACAAGAAGGCAAATGCCCATCTGGACATGGAAGCAAGTGGCCTTGGAAAGGCTTCTTATTATGTGTGCATGTTATCAGATTTATCATTATGCTTATTGTGTCTCATCTCTGGCCTTGGTCCCCTGACTTGTGGTCTCAGAGGGAAGAGTACAAGATCCAACCTACATGTTATTCAAGACAACTGCTTTTGAGTTAATTTTGTTGTAATTTTAAAAGCTTACTACTGAAGAGCTTTTTTTTAAATGGGCAGAATGTCTAGAAATAAAATGAAAAAAAAAATAAAAAGATCAAAGTGCTATCATTCTCTGGGAAGTGTTATTCCACAAAGAGTAAAAACTGTAGCCCAAGTAAAGCATGTCTGAATGGTACCACACTTGACTCATTTCAAGTTTCAACATCATTGGTAGGAAAACCAAGGCTTAAAAAAAGCACTCAAATCTCATCATGAGTCTTGACCTGCTCAGAATCTCTCTTAAGTTGCAGAAAATGAGATTATCATCTCTTTGGAGGGGTCAACACCAGGGGAAGGGTTGGAAGAGCGTGTGGCAATTAAAATAGAAACAGAATGAAAACACTGCATACTCCTTCTTCTGCCCCAGCACCTCATAAACGTAAAATCTAAACCCAAACAACGAAAACATAAGAGCTCTGAACCGAGCCTAGTATACTGAAAGAGCCCAATAAAAATATGTGGTTTTATACGTATAGTATATATTATCAGGATGTTTTAAAAGCTGTGGAACAGCTGGCCAGGTGGGGAGAGAGTGTAAAAATGTAGAAAGAGTAAGATCTTATTGCAACCTTAAGTTGTTCTGAACTTTTGGAAAAATCCTTTAGGGCAGAGCCCTCAAATTCCATCCATCCAGTGTGGAAGCCCCGGCATGCTGCAGTTTTTTGTTTGCAGGGTCTGCTGTGAACCTACTGCACAGTAAGACCTTATGGTAAGTGTCTTTGTACAAGCAAGTCAGGGTTAGGTTTGTTCAACGTCACAGAGCAGAGAGCGTGCTGTTGGCTTCCCATAGTTTGGCTGCAAATTTTTCTCCTCTTTACTGTTTCCAGGGAATGTAGGTGTAGTGCATTCTCCAGCTTTCGTTTTATGATCTTATTCTAAGGAAAGATGGGAACCCAGGGCTTTTGCTGAAATTACAGTGGTATTGTAGTCCTACATTTAGATGTCGTTGCTCAGTGTAAATGGTCGTAACGGTAATGGCAAAGCTTGCTAAAGGCTCCTGAGTGTCAGGAGAAAGTGTAGGTCAGATCTTCCGGGTTCCAGTTCAAAAGACTTCTCTCAGGACTCCTTCCTGCTGCCTCTCTTGCCATGTTCTGTTACAGAAGACATTTTGCTTATCTCTTAAGAAAATGTTACCAGATGTTTATCAAGTCATTTTACACATAATGAATGAAACAGTATTTTTTTTTTTTTTTTGCGGGGGGGGGGGGGGGGAGTTTGGAGAATTAGATCCCGTTTTTATTGCTGATCTTCTTTCCATAACTCTCCATCTAGACTTCTGAGATTTCCCTTTCCTCTGTGCCACACCCTCTTTTCCTGAGGCATGACAAGGTGGCGGCCTTGTCATAGCTGAGGAGAGGTCACTTGCTCTGCACTGGGATGGAAGGCCTCCATGGCCAGACATACCATCTGTGGAGGTGACGTTGCCTTCCTGCAACAGTGTGGAGCTGCTCCTAGCCTTGGTGGGTCAGAGTGACAGGGCATCCACTGATAACTCCATGCTGTTCTCTGCATAGCACTAGGTAAAGCCTTTCTTCAGCAGCTCGCCGTTAGACTTAGTAAGACTCACGTTTATAATTCCTGCCACAAAGCCATGCCCTTCCACTCAAATGTGCGTGGGAGTGAAGGCAAGGCTGATGTTTGTCTGGAGAACAAGGGCTGCATGTGCTTTCTGCTCTTTGCCACCCTGGTGTCGGCGAGAGCTGCTGGTGGGTAAGGGCTGGAGGTACGGTTTCTCCCTGGAGCAGCCCTTGCGCTGCATCAGAACCACAGGCCATGCGTAGCAGTGCCGTGTGACCCTTGTGGTCAGCTGTGCTTTGGAAAACTTCCTTGTGATTTGTTGCTGTTGTTATCAGGTATATGAAACACCAGAACAGTGTCTTGGTGTATCCTGATCACAAGTGGCCACATTTTGAATCTGACAACCTCCTGAGTGGATTGGGAATTGTTAATGGCTTCGAGTACAATGTAGACAACAACCATTTTCTCTAACAAAGAATTTTACATTGTCAACAGTACACCCTTAATATTTCTTACATTGAGAAATTGTCTACATTTCTTTATTTTTTTTCTTGGAATTTTAACATTTTGTATGATTCATGATGACTCCGTAATCCCAATTTGCATACCATGACTCAGTAGAAGGCTAGCCTGTGCTAAGTCCATATCTCCAGTGTTCTTCAAAGTTCAGTTTCATAGAACTTTGAGGGGAGGGCTAGCCAAATCCTTTGTCTCCTACTGACTTTTCAAAATATCTTCCTGTGAACTTAGAATCCCTCCAGATATTTTGCAGACATTGAAACTGTATTGCAGGCAACTGCAGAATCAGAATGAAACAAAAAAAAAAAAAAAAAAAAAACAACATAAGAATTTCTTAAAAGAAAAAGAAAATGACAGAGTGGTTACCCCTTTCCTCATTCTTCTAGCTGTGCTGGGGATGGCCTGTATCACCACCGGCATTTCAGTACTTAAAAGATGCAAGAGCAAGAAGGAAACAGCCTCCACTCCTTTCTTTGCTGTCTGTAAAACTGATGTGCACTCAGGATGCGGTGTTCTGCTCTGCATCATCACTTTGTTTACTCCATAAGAAAAATGTCAACCATCTTCATCTAATTTATGAAGTTGTATGTTATCCAGACTTGGCTGATGGTTAGGGGATATCTGCGCTTTCCCATGGATTTGAGTGGGAAAGGAGTATGTGAATTTACATCTTTATATTCTGAAATGCTCATTTGTTCTTGGTATGCTAGTACCAGCTTCATTGCTCTGTACTGTTCTTGTTTCCATAGTAATACACAGTCTGACAACTTCCTTAACAAGTATTCTGCTATTTCTTAGTACATTAGTATTCTTTTCCATTGACTCTGTTTTTTTTTTTTTTTTGTTTGTTTGTTTGTTTCATTCCTCTCTCCCACACTTCCTTCCTCCTGTCCTTTTTCCATTTGGTCCTCTTTCATCCTCCCCCTTTCTTTCCCTGTATCTCCCTTTCCCTCCCCCCTTTTCCCCTCCCCTCCCCTCCCTCTCTCTTCTTTTGCTCACACTGTCTTTACTTCCTTTCCCCCAGCCTCTTTCTGCTTTGTTTGTTTGGCCGTGATAAGTGGAGGGTTAAGAGGATGCTACAAATATTGGTCAGTGCATGATCAACCATAGTTAATATCCGAGAAACTGTCCTGCAGATATGAAACACTCTTTTTGCCCTAGGTCCATATGTTGAAGGCTTGGTGCCCAATCTTTGGTGGACTCTCTAAGAGGTGAGGTTTAGTGAAAGGAAGATGAGGTATTGTGACTATGTCCTTACAGCCAGCATTGCGACCTTACTCCTCTTTCTCCTCTATCGCTGGCCATGGCTGACTTGCCACAGGTCAAAAAGCAGTGAGACCAGCTGATAATGGACTGAGTTGTCTAAAACTATGAGACCAAAATGTCCTCTTTTTAAGTTATTTGAACTATGCTGTTACAATAGTGGAAAGGTGACAAACACATGTGGGTACCCTGAATATTGTATGGTTCTCCGAGACTGTTTCTTTTTGAAGCACTCTTCATCTCACTATGTGTCCCTGGCTAGACCTTTGACCCTCTCGCCTCCATCTTCCAAGTACAGGCTGTTTTAAGGATTATTCTTTTAAGCTCCATGTTATGCTAAACTACAGATACACCAACACTGTTGACTACTTCATGAGGTTAAGAACTTTTTTGCTCTCTGACTTTTGGATAAGAATTTGGATAACTAAACTGTGAACTTGATTGTACCTGCAAAACATCCTGGCAGTTTCTCCCCTATTTCAGTGACTCTGGGTAGCAATTCAGGTGTCAGCTCAGACATAGGAAAATTATTTCAGGGAGTCACTCTCTCAAAGCAACCTTTATGATGTTGGCAAAGCCATTTTAACACCCACAACACAGCAATGGCTACTGGTCCCACAGCACATCCCAGTCAGCCCGATGTCTCGCAGGGAGGGGACTTTGAGGTAGGCCTTGAAGAAAGATGAGTATTTGGTTGAGGCCAGGAGGGGCTAAGGTTTCAGAGTATATAGTTTAAGAGTTTGGATGTGTTCTCACACACATTTAAGTATTAATTGGTGTTACAAAGTCAGAGAATAAAACATACATGTACATTTATAAGGTACACTGTTTATTTGAATTTTTATAACCACTGCAGATTGGTGGTAACTTTCTGAGGCAGATTGCCTCCAATCACACTGAATTAGCTTTAACTAGGGAGTAAATACAACATCACCTATCTCACCAGATTGGGATGAAGAATCAGTGACCTCCAGTTTTGTTCTTTTATTTCCAATGGTCTAGTACAAGTAATTTAGCTTCTCCCTGCCTCAGTTTCCTTTTATGTAAAGTGGGGTAGTAATAAATGCCTGCTTAAGTTGGATTTATTTTGTTTGTTTATTATTTATTTATTCACTTTACATCCTAATCATAGCTCCCTTTTCTCCTCCTAGTCTTCAGAAAAGGGGAGCCCCCACAGCACATCAAGTCACAGTCCTTGGTTGGTGCTTCAGTCTCCTCAGGTCCCTCTGGGCCTTGATTAGTTAGTTCTGTTGGTCTTCTTGTGGAGCTCCTGTCACCTCCAGGTCCTTTTATTCTTTCCCCTACTTTTCCACAAGATTTTCTATGTTTCACTCAATGTTTGGCTATAAGTATCAGTATCTGTTTCAATATCCTGCTGGGTGGAACATCTCAGAGAACAATTATGATAGGCTCCCATCTGTAAGCACAGCAGAGTATCATTAATAGTGTCAGGGGTTGGATCTCTCCCATGGGGTGGGTCTCATGTTGGGCCAAGTATTGATTGGGCATTTCCTCAGTCTATGCTCTATCTTTATCTCTGCACATCTTGTAGATCAAAGACCTCAACATAAGACCAGATACACTAAATCTATTAAAAAAGAAAGTGGGATTGAATTTGAACTCATTGGCACACGAGACAACTTCCTAAACAGAACACCAACAATTCAGGCTCTAAAATCACAATAAATGGGATCTCTTGAAACTGAAAGCTTCTGCAAGGCAAAGGACACTAAATAGAACAAAATGGCAGCCTACTTACTGGGAAAAGAGCTTCACCAACCCTATATCCGACAGAGGGCTAATATCCAAAATATTTAAAGAACTCAAGAAATTAAACACCAATAAACCAAATAACCCAAATAAAAATGGGGTACAGAACTAAACAGAATTTTCAAGAGAGGAATCTTGAATGGCCAAGAAACACTTAAAGAATGCTCAATGTCCTTAGTCATCAGGGAAATGCAAATCAAAGTGACTCTAAGATTTCACCTCACGCCTGTCAAAATGGTGAAGATCAAAAACTCAAGAGACAGCACATACTGGTGAGGATGTGGAACATTCCTCCATTGCTGGTGGAAGTGCAAATTTGTACAAATACTGTGAAAATTAGTCTGGCAGTTTCTCAGAAAATTAGGAATAGTTTAACCTCAAGACCCAGCTATGCCTTTCCTGGGCATATACCCAAAAGATGATCCACCATTCAACAAGGACACTTGCTAAATTATGTTCATAATGGATTTATTTGTAATAGTCAGAAACTGGAAACAACCTACATGCCCCTCAACTGAAGAATGGATACAGAAATAGTGGTAAATTTACACAATGAAATACTACTCAGCTATTAAAAACAAGTAAATCATTAAATTTGCAGGCAAATGGTGGGAACTAGAAAAGATCATCTTGAGTGAGGTAATCCAGACCCAGAAAGACACACATGGTATATACTCACTCATAAGTGGATATTAGACAAATAATATAGGATAACCATGCTATAATTCACAGATCCAAAGAAGATAAGTAACAAGGAGACCTAAGGGAGAATGTTTAAATTTCACTCAGAGATAGAAATAGAAATAGAAATAGAAATAGAAATAGAAATAGAAATAGAAATAATAGACAGCAGAAGCAGCTGAAGAGAGGGCACAAGGTAGGAGAGGGAGCCCGGAAATGAGGGCAATGAGGGTGAAGACCAGACCTGAGGAGAGTATGGTATGGGGGGAGCACAGGGAGATGAGAATCCGTGGGGAAGGTCATCTCTGTGACAAGCTGGAGACCTTAGACAGGGCAGGCTCCTGGGAGGATATGGGGGTGACTCTAGCTGAGACTCCTAGTAGCAGGAGTCATGGAAGACGCCCTCTAACTAGACAGGACTCCTGGTGGAGGGAGGTGAACACCAACCCAGCCACAAAAACTTTGACCCAACATTTATCCTGTTTAAGTTGTTTTAAGACTCCAGTGACTGAGTGTGCATGCAGTGCTAGAGCAAGGACAACATCATGTCCACGCAGCGTGGGGCTGGCTGGTGTCGGTGGCTATGATAATGACCTTGCCCATTGCAAGATGGAGATTGACTCTGAGGATAGAGGACACTGCAGTCCGGGTATGTGCAAGGACTTGTGTTTGCACACCAGCATCTGATGGCGTGTGTTTTGTCCTCCTCACCACGGCATCAAATGTGGCTGAATGCACAGGCTGTGCCATCACATTGCCCAGAATCAAGTCTTGGATCTACTTTGTACCAGCTGTGTTCAGTGAAAATTACTAAGCACCGCTCCTCCTAAATTATCTTTCTTTGTAAAAAGAGATTGATGTTAACCAATGCCACCAACGAGGATACTGTAACAATGGCCTCCTCACTGTGCAGCTATGTGGCACACACGCAATCAAACATGCAGTGTTTTCCCCCGTGGCTCTGTGCAGAAGGCTCTCCACTTACTACATAAACTGTCATTATTAGGTCTTATGCGTGACGGATCTGCGTACCTGGGGCCTTCTGCAGCAGCTCCATTAATCCTGTTTTACAGCACAGAGTGACCTTGCACGTCCCTTCTGGCTAGTAAAGCAGTTGGTGAGGAGGCGACTAATAAGCCCCAGCCTTGGGCTTAGCTAATTCTCCCTCATAACATGCAAAGGCTTAATACTAATCTGGATTTTTCCCACCCTGAGTAATCATTACTTCTCAAAAAAAATGCTGACCAAATCTGAAAATAATCTTCAGTTCTGTCATTAATTTAAGAAGTAATGTTTTCCAGTGTGGCTAGCTTTCTCCAGCCGAGCCCCAGGGAATGGCATTCATTACTGTGGTGGGTGTTCGTTTTTGTTAAATTAATCCTTCAAGAGTGAGTAATGACCAGAAGAGCCCGAGTATGTTTTCCTCTGGGCGTGAGATGCTGCTTCGAAGTCCCACCTGGTCTGGCTAGGGTGGTGGGGGGTGTGGTGTGGCTTGTGTGGCTCCCTGTGGGTTGTGGTTGTGGCCTTTTGTTTTAAAGCGGCTGTTTCGCTCCCTGGTGTGAAACTTTGGTCCTTCATATGCGCTCGTCCGGGCTTCAGTGGCGTAGCGGCAAGGTCGACTGCGAACCCCCTTTCTTTAGAGCTCTGCTCTGAGGGTTGGTGAGGGCCAAACTGTGCTGTGTGTGTGTGTGTGTGTGTGTGTGTGTGTGTGCGTGTAAAATGAAAGATGAATCGACACAAACCCCAAACCTAGCTTCCAGTTTTTCCACAAAGTAGAGCATCTTTTTACAACTGTACATTCACACCTAAGCAGATTTGTTCTCTCCAGAAAGATCTCCAGCCCATGCCCTTCTTTTTTATGTAGTGCATTTAATGGAATGTTTTTGCTCCTCTATGGCTGTAGGCTTTACTTTTATTCCCATAATGTAGCCAGGCATTTATGCTCCCTCAGCTTGTAGGTTTGGGGGTTACGAGTCAAACTTTGAAATTGCCAGGCGTTCCAAAGACAAACACGCAGCCTGTTACTGGCTTCTCAGAGCTGGACTCATGGGGAGGATTATGCTGAGAGGCTGAAGGAGAAAGGATGGAGGAGAGGGAACCTGAGGAGTTAGGTTTGTCTCAAGGATGGGACAGAGAGTAGATTGGCTGATTTAAGAGCAAGGGTGGGATTGGGTGACTATTCTGGACACAGAAGCCCCTCTGGGGACAGGAAGGTCTATTAAGGATGAACTCTGTGATCTTCCACCACAAAAATAACAATATTGGGCAGGATGACAGTCACTAACGGGATTGTTGGGTATCCGGGGAGAAGGTGAAACAGCAGAGAGGGAACACGGGGCATGGTGGACGCCTCCCTCCCTGCTCCTGCACTAGAGGAGGCCCCAAGCCTGGCTGTGACTGCAGCAGGGAGCAATTCTCAGTGCAAGATTGTGCAAGAGGTAAAGACAGAATCCATTTGATTTAGAGAAATAAATGACTCCGAGGTCTCCAAGATCCACACTTCCCACATTCATAAGTCTGTCCAAGGAAGGAGTAGGCAGCTACTTTACCCTGGAAGTGAAGTAGCCATGAGATTTATGGCTCATTGTGAGCCTGGACCAATGTAAAAGAATCTGCTTCCTGTGAGAGGGCCAATTCTAAGCAGCTTTGTGTGACTGTGTGCCCAGAAAAGTGTCTTCAGTGACATGAACCAGGGCATGCCAGGACACTTAGCTCCAGGTGAGAGCTGTCTACTTCTGCCCTTTAAGTCCAAATGCAGAGAAAGGATACCCTTTGAAAGGTGACAGCCAGAGCTTGGGGGTGGGGTGGGGAGGTCCTCCCTGAGTTTGCTTTAAAGAAGCTCCTTCTCACCAACTTTGGAAACAAGATTCTTCCTTTGTTTCTGAGGTTCACCAGAAAAAGAGGGATATTACAGACTTGAGTAGAATACTGATCTTGAAAAGAAAGATAGACAGTGACAATAACCAGCTCTTCCCACTTTATCAAAATTTGTTTAAATCATCAGCTATGGTCAACTATCTTAACAGCTAAGGCTTCTTGATTTTGTATGTGTGCATGTTGGCCCGGGACTCTTTGGTACTCTGGCGAACCCCTTCTCAAGCCACTTTTAAAACTCACACAGGGAAATAAATAACCATCAAAAGGATGAGCTGTTTTGAAAGAAAATTATTCAAATATTTAAAAAACAGAGTTTGTACTTTCTGTGACTTCCCCAGTTTGTCTAGGCATCTGATAATGTTTAGTAAAAGATGCAGCAATTACCCAAAGTTCAAAGTAGTAACAAGCAAAAACTACATTTTGAGAAGTGTCAAAATATTTCAGCTTTCTATTACTGACCAAGCCAAACAATTCTAATTATTAAGGGAAGTACTAAATTTATGTTAGAAAACAGTGAAGACAACAGCTTTTGTTGTTGTTGTTCTCTGTTAAATTTATATACCTTGTCAAGTATTTCATATTATGAAGCTTTTTTTTTCCCTATGCTTTGGTGAAAACAAATCAATCTAATGTTATTCATGTCTGTGTGTGTGTGTGTGTGTGTGTGTGTGTGTGTGTGTGTGTGTGTGTGTAAGGGATTTGCTCAAACTATATTTATTCAAATCTATATTTTCTTCTATGATTGTATCTTATGGACTTTTTCTTTGGATCCTTAGAAAACCTTTCAATGTTGACAAATTAAATAATAGGTCACAAAGTCCTTATTTGGGAAAGGGTGTTGGGGTGGCATTGCTCCACAGAAGCATGGCAGTGTAGAATACTTAAAGCCCAAGATCACTCCTCAGAAGGAGTGGAAGCAGTGAGCCAGAACAAAAGTAAAAAGAAATGTTAAAAGGTCTCTGCTTGGGAGAAGGGGGCTATGTGTGTGTGTGTGTGTGGGGGGGGGGGGGTGTCAAGGATCAGGCTGCCAAAGAGAACAGACCTGTGCTTCTGATTTGTTCACTTTAGGGGACAGTCTCTTGGTAGGGACAGCAGGCTCTCAGTGTGAGCACACTTCGTTCGTGCAGGCCCGCTCAGGTGCTCCTCTGCAGGAGACGGAGAAGGAGTCTACCAAAAGCATCCTTTGTGTTCCCCCATGGAATGGCCCTGCTCAAGCCATGCCAGATTAGCTCTTTTTCAAGAGCTATAGGAATACTGCTGTGAGTCTGCAGAAGGTCTGACCACTGTGTGGATTCTCTAGGTGAGCCTCAGCTTTTGAAGTGCTGGCCCAAACATCCCTGCCAGCAGATGATCTGTGTGAGGCAAGAAGGAAAAACTTAGTCAGCCTTGGTTCAAACTTACAGAGTCTGGCTGGAGCAGTTTATTTTTTACATACTTAAACACAGTACAACTTTGGGAAAAAAGCTTCCTCTAGGCAATTATCATAATGCAGCTCAAGACGTGACTACATTGAAAATCCTTTGCAAATTACCTGTGACCTCTTCCGTAAGAATGGGAACCAGTGACTGAGAAACAGCTCAGGATAAAGGTCTAGAGAAGGCTCTGAGATAAGCATGATGTTGAGCTCTTTTGCAAAGTATCTGTGACCTCTTCTGTAAAAGATGGGTTCTATTGACTGACAAAGAACGCTGGGGAGTCTGGAAAGGGTCTGGGATAAGCACAATAGTCTGGGATTTGGATGAGGCCTGGTCCCACAGAGAGCAAAGACCACCACGTTGTTAGCTACATCCATTCCCAGCTTCCCTGGTGGAAACAGGAGAAAAGCCTGCGTGTTTAGCCTTTCCTTTTTCCCTGGTGCAACCTGTGAGTACAAAGACCTTGTTCCCTCTACACTTGGCCAAAGGACTTCTTGCTTTCCTTCCCCTCCCTTCCCCCTTTCTCCTTCTTTGTCCTATCTGCCACGCAAACCTATGGAGATTCTTTTCTATTGTATATTCTTCTATTTTGGTTGGTTACACTTGAGTTTCACACAATTTATTTTAGGAAGGTTGGGGAAGCTGTAAAAAACGTATAATTAGGTAGGGTCATATATCCTTAGGAACAAGCTTACACCCTGAGCTACTTGCCGTCATATGATTTCATTTTTGTACGAGTACTCTATAGGGATTTATCCCATAGGTGTTAATGTCAGCCATCCTCCAGGACTCTTGGTGCAATGAAGAGACATGGCTAAGACCAGCAGGGTAACTCATACTTGTAAATTTTAGCACGAAAGAGGCAGAGGCAGGAGGATTATGAATTTGAAAAAAAAAAACCCAAAAAAGACACAGTTGATGTTGGTATCCCCTGGAATGTGTCATACTATTTTATAGTAAATATTTTTAATAAGTAGGAATTTACTATAGAATAAGAATAAAAAGTACAATACAGTAAGATCAGTAATATTACAATAAATCAGTAACATTATTTGTTATCATGGTCAAGTTTAGATGCTGTCAATAATGATGTAGTATACTTTCAGCACCATTGTCTTCCATTCTCCTACTTATTAATATGGGCCATTAAGCCACAGTTAAAACATTCAACTGCTTTTATAATCCTAAGTCCCAAGGTCCACATTGCTCCAAACAAAAGCACAGTTAAGCCTTTCACAGCAGAACCCGACTCCTGGTACCATTTTGTCTTAGTTAGAATTTCTATTGCTGTGATGAAACACCATGATCAAGGCAATTTGGGAGGAAAGGGCTTTTATTTTTTTTTCTGTTTACAATTCCATATAAGAGTTAATCATCAAAAGCAGCGAGGGCAGGAACTCGTACAGGGCAGGAACCTGGAGTCAGGAGCTGATGTAGAGGCCATGGAGGGTGCTGCTTGTAGGCACCAGTCCAGGAATGGCATCACCCGTGGTGCCATTAGTCACCAGTTAAGAAAATGCCTACAGCCGGATTCTTTGAGGACTCCTTCCTCTCGGATGTCTTCAGTGTGTGTGAAGTTGACACAAAACTACCCAACATAGCAAGTTACCTGAGACTCACTACTTTGTGTTAAAATGTTGAGTCTTTAAAATATATATTCCAAACAGCATACTTTCCTTTAGGGTCAAACTCTACACACTGAAGTTGGGTAAGCTGCCCACTCAGTGGCGCTGACATGACTTTGAAGATTAAATTCTGCAGGAGTGTGGAGGGGCAAGTGTGATAATCAGGATAGCACTGCATTTCCCTGAGTCTCTCCCCTATGTGCCTGCTGTACGAACCAACCTCTGAAATGTGGAAAAGAAATAAATTCATGTCGGTGGGCTTCTCTCCCAAGACCAAGCCACGATTCCTTCTCAGAATTAAGGGAGAACTTTCTTGAAAGGAGAGTTTCTGTAGGGCACATTTGGTACATTTTTTTGGTCCTCACTTTATTTGTTTTTATCTTTTTCTTTCAAAGACATGCACACCAAGCAAGCCTATTTTATAAACCTTGAAAACAAGAGCCACAGGACAAATGAGTCTGTGCATACCACAGAGGGAGTGTTTGGTTTTCACGCCACCAACTACTGACCAGAAGAACAAGTATTTGAGGCCTTTAAGCTTGGATTTAGAGTTGAAAGTCGGACCAGGGGTAGAGACTATCAGTCATTTTTGTATGTGAATTAAAATCAAAATCAAGTTACGGTTTGGGTAAGCATCTCCCAAAGGCTCCTGTGTTAAAAGCTTTGTTCTCAGTATTTTTGGGAGGCAGTGGGCCTTAGGAAGTGGAACTTAGGAGTAAGAAGGTAGGTCATTGTGAGAATGCCCTTTGTGGTAGTTAATATTGGTTGTCAACCTGCACGGCTCTAGAATTGTCTAGAAGACTGGTCTTTGGTCATGCCTGTGAGGGATTATCTGATTAGGTTAATTGAGGTGGAAAGAGTCATTTTCAACTGTGGACAGCACTGTCCCATAGGCTGGGGTCATAGACTGAATAAAAAGAAGAAAGTGAGCTGAGCATCACCCTCTGCCTCATGATTCTAAACACGACGTGGCTACCAGTTCCAGCTCCTGCTTTATGACTTCCTGGCCGCAACTGACCGCACTCTCAAACTGTGAGCCAAATAAGCCCTCCTTTCCTCAAGTTGCTCTTGTTAGGTATTTGTGACTAATGCACGCCTGAAGGGGATATTGGAACACCCCTGCCACCCCTCTCTTTGTTTCCCAGACATGATGAGAGAAGCAGCTTGCTCTCCACTGAGGTACTCCTTGCCAAGTATGCTGCCTTGCCGCAGCCCCAAAGACTCTGGAGCCAAGCAACTGAAACCTCTAAAACTCTGAGCAAAAATAACCCTCTTCCCCCTAAAATGTGATTAACTCGGCATTTGTCATAGGGCTGGAAAAGTGACTAAGAGTCTCTGACTCCAATTTAACTTTAAATTCAAGTCTACAGGTCCTGGTCACTTGTTTTTCTGGGAAAACAGTGAGAGGAGATCAGGGTACCTCTCTCTGGGATTCTCAGTCATTCAGCCTGTGGCTGCTGGTTTCATGGAAGCCGGGGCTGTGCCCACTCTCCTCTGTTCTACAGCCACCACATCCATCACCACCCGGGGGAAGAAACCTGCAGAGAAGCCTTGTTAATTAAGAAAGCAGTCCTTGGCCATGGCTGTTGGCTTAATTAAAATTTAGTCACTAGCTTATGCATGTGCTGTCTGTGGAAGTTCGTCATCAAGCAAATGATGAGCACAAAGTAAAGAAAGCAGTTATTTTGACTGAAGATAACCTTTTTTTTTGCAGGCCAGAAACATTCTTTCTTTTGCAAATACCTAAGAATAATTATAGTAATTTTATATCATCTTTACACTGTAAAAACCTTGAGTAATAAATCACGTTTCTTTACAGCCTATAAATGATGTCCAGCAGTCAGTGGAAGGCTAAGCGTGGCTAGAGGTGTTCTGCTGTTCTCACTGCTGTGTCATGGCCATGTACTGTGGTGTGGCAGCCACTCTCAGCTCTCTGTGCGATTTGAGACTAGAGCTGTCACAGCAGCGAAACCCTGAGATCTCAGTGGCTTCCCACAAAGCAGCGGCTTCTTTCTCGTTCAGGAGGAGTGAGATTAGAGTTGGGACACCTGAGCTTTGCTGTCCAGTCAGCATTTGGGACATGTGGCCTCCCTGACTGCTTCAGGGGGAGGAAACGGGAGACACACTGGCCTATGGTGCTTTGACCTCAGCTGACCTGAGGCTCGTGTTTCCTCACATCCCAGTCTCCAGCTGTCAAACAGCCTCTAATCAATGATAACACATTGTATAATTTATCTGGATGGCATTGCCAGTATCTACCAACTAACGCCACGAATAGAAAAACTGTTGGCAACAAGTAACTCCTGCGAACCACAGCCGTTAAACGGAGCGACCGACTTGTCTCACTTAGATCTGTCAGCCACAACGCAATTAGTTTACACAATAACATCTCTCCATGTCATCTAACCACCCGGACCTTCATTCAGCCCTTAGGTTGTCAGGTAGTTTGTGCACGTTCAGGGGAAGGCATAGCATTTACTCTTGTCGTTAATGTTATGTGGAGTCCCTCTCTAATACGACGTTGAGGTTGCTGTTTTGTGCACCTCTGCTAGAGACAGCTCTGTGATGAGGCAGGGGGTGTGGAGCAAAGACCACATCTGTTCTCAGGTGGTTGTGTATCCCTATCCCCATATTATCATGTGCGAGTGAGGGCAGAAGGTGACTTCATAATGTATCTTCTGTTCTCTTCATCCGTGCTACACTAATATCAACACCCACCTTTTAAAAGCTGGCGCCGTCACCCCCAGTTCATTCAGGCTTCTTAAAGATACTGATATGACAATATTTCTAAAATGCCTAGAAATATTAGATATTCAGTAAATTTTATATATTTTTCATACATTTCTCAGAAAAATCATGAAATTCAAGAGATGTTGGATTTTAGAATAGAAATGCAAATCTCCTTGAAGGCAAGGAAATTTTATTAAACACACACACAGATACTTAAACAATGGAAAAACCTGCCTGTGTCAGCAACAACAAAGAAACGTGATATGATGAAGAGAGTCTGAGCATAGCCGTCAGCTGGTTGCGAAGTTGGGCTGATGAGATACAGGCTGATCTGTGTTTCTTGGAGTTGGTGAGTATACGTTTTGATGGACCATATGGTACTGTTTGGCTCTGTACCGCCCTGTGTTTCCATGTCAGTGATTATCTACATTACCCAGGAAGAAACAATGGGATGATAAATCCTAATTGTGACAGCAATGAACCCTCCGTATGAAAGGCCGAAGCTGTTGTCAGCTGGGAAACTGGAGGGCTCTGGGGAATGCGGGAGCTGAGCTGGGGAAGGCTGGCAAGGAAACTCTGGCTATTTCACTTGTGAGCCTTGTCCCAGAATCATTACCATGTCAGGACATAGATCTGGTTTTTTTGAACAATGAAAGTAGTGTCAGCATTCAAGCCCTCTGTCAGAATCTCCTCAGAGTCACATTGAAAATCCACATGTGGACATGTGGGATCTGGCAGAGACTCATATACGTCAGACTTTCCTGATTTGAACATGTTGGAAGGCCAAGTTTAATAGAACTCTCTTCTCACAAGGGCTTTTTTTTTTTAAAAAAAAAAAACATTCTTCTTGAGGGCACCTTGATATGTTTTATTACAAATTGAACAGTAAAGGGGTGGGAGAGAAGATTTAGCAGTTAAGAGGGCAGGCTGCTTTCCCAGAGGACCTGGGTTCAGTTACCAGCACCCACACATGTATCTTTCTGTGGTTCCAGGGGATCTGTCAACCTCTTCTGGCCTCTGAGGGCATCAGCCATTCATGCAGTACACATACATACTTGCAGGCAAAACAGACATATGCATAAAACAAAAATAGAATAGAATAAAATTGAGCAATGTAAACAATTGTACGATTGTATAGCAGCTGAAATCCAGCTTCTTCTAGTATGATTTTTCCAAAATATTATCGAGAACAGATCTTAAGTATTGAGTAATTTGCTTCAGGATCACCAAATTCTCATGAATGGAAGAGTCTGAGATAAGACAGCCAGGGGAGGTCTTGAGGGAAAAATGGCAGACAGGAAGTAGACTTGGAAGTGTAAGTTTTGAGCAGGTATAGAGCCACAGTGAAGGGAACAGTGTCTCAGAGAGCGCTGCACTTCCTTCATGATAGACAAGAGATGCAAACAACATGAATGTTCGCTGAGATACACATCAGGGAACACTATTCAGCCCTAATGAAGAAGGGTATTATGCCCTTTAAAGCACCGTGGTTGAACTGGTAGGCATTATGTTAAGTCAGATAATGTAGACATAGAGGACAAATACATCTCAGGTTTTAAAAAAAATACATGTGGAATTTAAAAATGTTGCATTCAAGAGACAGAGAGTAGAATGAGAGCAGAGAGGGGTCATTGAGAAATGGTGGGCAAGTATACAAAGTTTTAATTTTTCAGAATGAACAAGTTCAGAGATCTAATATACTGTATGGAGGCCCTGATGAACAGTGCTGGTTGTTCTTGAAATACAAAGACAATGGATCTTAAACAGTCTCACTACAACAAAGAGAAAAGGTAATTATGCCAAGTAAAGTCATATTAATTAATCTGACTTCACTTCTTCAGTATATAAAATCTATTATGTACCATAAATGTATGAATTTTTTACTTGTCATTTATAATTTCAATAAAGCTGGAAAGAAAGGAAGACATAGGGCACAGGCTAATCAGAAATAAGGATGGGTGAATAAGACTTAGAAAATTAGTTTTAAGATAATTAAAATTATAATTTAAAAAGGAGTTTAACAGAGGTAGCGTGCTGGTCGGACAGTGCTGCTCCCAGAGGACATGAGTTGTTAAATGAAAATCTTAGTGCCGAGCAAGGAGTTATTGGTCAGGCAGGCTCCAGAGAGGCCAAAATAGCATACACGATTGTCATGGCTCTTGGTTGCCACTGTAAGGAGATGGTAGGACCCCGTTGTGGATGGACAGCACATGCTTTGGCCAGAAAGAAATCAATCTCAAACTGACCGACCAACTCTTCCCCTCATGGCTAGGTTTCAGAGGGCTGGAAAGTGCTATGCAGTCTTCTGGGAGAGAGGACCAATAAGACCAATAAGTCAATGGCCTTATTGTGCCGGATTCTGTGTGCTGTAGTCTTCTGTACTGCTGGCCAAGATGCTCCCATTGGCACAGTCGTCCATGACAATCATGTGCATGACAAAAACATGGGGAGCAGCCGAGTGCTTTCTGATGGGTTTGAGGTCAGCTTTACAGAGGGGTTCATGTCTGGTACTAAAGGCCCAGTCTACACCCTATGCCTAGATAGGTGATCTGCCTGAGGTATTGCTGGGGTGCCAATGAGAAATGATTGTGTTGTTGAGCTGTTGTCCATGTATTTGTTTTTATGCTCGAAAGGTTTGTGTGGCTTCCAATGTTGATTGGAGAAGCTTCTTTTTGAAGGGGGAATGTGGTTAATGCAGAGACTTATAACTGTTCAAATTGAGAATACGTGACTGTGAGTGTTCAGCCACAGACAGAACATCTGTATTAATGCCTAGCCCTCTCCACCCAGGCTCAGGGAACATCACAGAAGACAGGCAGGAAGGAAAGAGCCAGAGGGTGTGGGGAATCCTGTAAAGTATCTTCTGGAGACAGCATGCTTATTGCACAATGAACTCAACAACAGTCTTGATTTTCTGTATAAGACCTTCACAAGATGAAGCTAGTTAAAAATCCCAGCACGGATTAGAGAAGTTGTACAGAGGCACTCTCCTAGCCGAGGAGCTATTTGCAGTTGATGGCTGCTGGAGAGCCATTTTCCTTCGGGGGCTTTGGCCACAGGTGGGCTTCTAGAGCCCAAATGGATGCCCCTCCCATCCTATGCATACGGACAGCACCAGTTGATTAAGTTATAACCAAAAGGTAGAGATATTAGCAAGGGAATCCAAGGGCCAGCTGGGGGTGGGGTAGGGATGGGTGTGATTACGACACGCTGTGAGCCGGGTGACATGGCGCACCCTTTAAAGCCAGAAGAAAACAGGAAACAACCTTGAAACCTGCCACAGAGGGCCTCTGAAAGCTTCTGCAGTATAGACCGTCAAAGCAGATGCTGAGCCTGATGGCCAACTGATGGGCAGAGTGAATGGAATTTTATGTAAGAAGTGGGAAATAGTAAGAGCTGGAGGGGACGGGAACTCCACAAGGAGAGCAACAGAACAAGATAATTTGAACACAGGGAACTTCCCAGAAAATCATACTCCAACCAAGGATTATTCGTGGAGATGACCTGGAACCCCTGCACAGGTGTAGCCCATGGCAGTTCAGTTTCCAAGTGGGTTACATAGTAATGGGAAGAGGGACTGCCTCTGACATAATCTGCTCGTTGATCACTTCCCCCTGAGTGGGGATCAGCCTTATCAGGCCACAGTAGAGGACAATGCAGCCACTTTTGATGAGAACTGATAGACTAAGATCAGAAAGAAGAGGAGAACCTCCCCTATCAGTGGACTTGGGGAGTGGCATGCATGCAGAAAGGGGAGGGAGGGTGGGATCGGGAGGGGAGGAGGGAGAGGCTTATGGGGGATACAAAATGAATAAAGTGTAATTAATAAAAAATTAAAAAAAAAGAAAAAAGAAAAAAAAAGAAAAAAGAAAAAAAAAGCATCAGATGGAGGTCACATTCTTATGTTGAACCCTAGCTCTTTCTAAGCAACATCTTAGGTCCGAGGACACAGGAGGAAAAGCAGATGAGGCCTCTGCTCATGGAGCCATGTTTAGCACTCTGTATAAAGAGGGTTCACCTACAGTTTTCATCGAGTCCTGGCTTCTTCCATGTTACTGCTCTCTTACTCATGTTATATATATACACATCACATACACATGTATTTTTTTCTTGGGGCAGGGTCTTCCTCTAGGTCGTGCTGGCTTCATACTTCTCCATCCTGTGCGTCAGTGCTGGGATTCAGAGATTGCTGCTTTGATTCATGGTTCTAGCTTGGAGTTGCTGAACCTGGAGGTGATGAAAGCTGACAATGACAAAACCCAAGTTCATTGTTCTGACGGTCACTGCAGTATGAGGAGTTCAAAATTTGGAAAATGGCTTTACAGAAAATAAAAATCCCAGTCCAAGTGGATACAAGTTATTGAAGATGACTTAACCAGAATATGTTCAAGTTACTAGGCATGGAGACAGGAACACGAGAGGCCTCTTAGCTTCCAACGTTCCGATGGCCTTCTCTCCCAATGTGTTCCAAAGCACAATAAAGAGAAACCCACTGGCTAAGAAAAATATTGCCTTGCTGTGCTGTAATTCAAAGCAGGTTTCTAAGGTCTCCTTTTGAAAATTTTTTGAGACTCAGGGCTCCAGGAATAACCACAGGTTCTGAGTGTGAATGGTACTGCCAGGGCAAGGGCTGGGAACCCAGCGCCCTTTAACAAACACCACGTTCAAGGCACAGGCAATGAAAAACAAACCAGATGCTTCTGACCCTCTTGTGGACCAGTGCCTACGCCTTCTGAGTTTAAAGAGCTTTGTGCCAAATGGCTTCACGAAAAGAAACTGTGGAGTGGTTTAATAGGTGGGACAGAAATTGATGTCCTTCCACATGGCCCTGGCTGTTCAGCTTCTGCTCAATGTCCTACCTTTGCTTCTCTAGATTTTTGGCATGGAGCTGCCGCTGAATGTTCTTCTCACGCCCTCCTGTACAACATCTTTTTTGCAGAGGCTGGAGAGATGGCTCAGCAGTTGAGAGCACTTGCTGCTCTTGCAGGGGACTCATGCTCAGTTCCCAGCCCCCACATGATGGTGTGCAGCCATCACTAACCCTAGTTGCTGAGGACCCAATGTCCTCTTCTAGCCTCCATGGGTACCAGGCTTGCACACAGTACACAGATACACAGGAAATCACTCATATACATAAAATAAAATAAAAAATTCCAATTCAAAAAATTCTACCACTGAGTTTTTGTTTTGATTTTCACTTCTGGCTCTTTTACTCACTCTGACCCCGCTTCCTGATGCCTCAGTCCCACCCTAAATACCCCCTCTGCTGAAGCAGCTTTAAGTCAAAGTCACTGATGACCCCCAGCTACCTAGACCCAAAGCCATCGTCCCTGTGGTCCCTCTTCTTTGTACTGTGCTGAAAGCCAGTCTTTCCCTCTGAGCATACACTCAGCCTCAATGACACTGCTCTGCCCTGGGTGTTTTTTTGCTTGTGACCATACCTTTGTTTTTTCTGCAGATTTTTCCTCCTCTGTCCTGTCCCCAGCCCTCCACCTCCCCAAAGCATCATGCTTAGCTCCTCACTGTACATTCTAGGTGATCTCATGAATTTCAAGATATCTGAGACACGGTCTCTTGCAGAACGTTTTAAATCTCAGAAATCCAAATATTAAATCTGAACGTTTCCCTTTACTCCTCAGACTTTACCATGTTAACCATTTCTACCTTTAGTTCCTTCACTTTTCCTTTGCTAGGCTGTACGGATATCTTTTTTATCCCTATCAGCAGATCTGTTAACTTTAGACATATATTCTTTCCCAGGAAGGAAGAAGGCTTGCTTCTCTCCCCTCCAGCTTTATCACCATTCTCTCTGTGCCTGGATGATCTGTTCTGGTCTTCAGGTCCATTGGTTTTGGAGTCCTGTGCTTAGATGGTTTGTGGTGGTCCCCAGCTTACCTTTGGAAAACTGAATTACTAGCCCCATGGGCAGCTTTGGATGTAATGCTCACGTTGCTGTAGAAGGCTGGAAAGTAATCCTATATGTGTTTTCCACTGCATGTCTTTCACCTACATTCTCTGAACCAGGAATTGATGTCTTTTTGATTGCTCTCCTTCTTCCTGCCTTTGATTAGAGTGATCCAATTTTCTCTATCCCCCAGGTCCGTTCTCTGATTAGCTGTGGACATTAGAGCTCATGTGTACATTCTACATTCTCTTCAGTGATTACCTGGAGAGTAGTATGCACATTTCCTGCCACCACACATCAACGAATGTCACTATTCCCTTCTAAAAGGTTGTAACCCTAACCTCCTCTTCTGTTTTCTGTGGTATCATTATGTGAGTTTCATTTGAACCTGTTCAACTTGGCCAAACAAGCAATAGATTTTCCTCTTTTATATTGTACAGCAAGTAAGATTATGTTTGTTTCATCCCCCACTGTGGACTCAGACCGTTGCCTAGAACCTGGGCAAAACCGATGCTTACATAGTAAATAATAATATTCCCTTTTATTTTCTCTGATGCCATTATCACGTCCTGTCTGAATCCTCTCTCATGACGTCAGCAGCCTCACTGTTCAACACTGTCTGACTCATCTTCCCAGTGTATCTGCTCATCTCTGTGGTGCATTCCTGCTCTTGGAAGCCCCAAGGACTGCCTGTTACTGATGGCAACTGCGGACTACTCAGCCAGGTACTCAGAGGAGCTGTGGCCTCCATCTCCCTGAGCTAGCATGCTCCTAGCCTCCATGCATTAGCTTCTTGATTCTCAAATCAAACTAGTCACATCCCTTTGGTACATGCTGGATGATCACTGGAATTCTGGAATCAATCTCCCCTCCCCTCTTAATTTTCACCTTCTTTTGAGGCATGAATGGTCTCTCCTATGTCATCCTAATTGAAGGTGCTAGTTTTGGCTCTAAAATCCGATAGTCCATCGAGATTTAGGGTACTTTTAGTTTCTTCTACAAAAGCACCATTTCCTTGATTTTCCCTCTCTTACTGAATGAAATCCAAGGTCTCTAAAGACAAATGCTCTAGTTCTTTAGTGTTTTCTAAAGCAAATACCTTCTTAGTAAGACATTTTATCTTAAAACCTTTATTTATACACATGGTTAATACCGATTCTACTTAATTTTAATGTTTTTATTGATCAAATATTTTATTTGGCAGTTTTACACATGCATTCTGGTTACTTTTACATGCTACACTCCCTTATCTCCCCCACTCCTGTCACTCCTGTCTTCTCTACAACTCCTTTCCATGTCTGTCTTCTCCTCCTCTGTATTCATATAAAAATTTATATCCACAGAGCACTGAGCCTGTAAGTGTTTGTACTTTTATCAAATTTGAAGAATGTTTTGCTAATACATGGGCAGATGTTTTACCAAAAATGGCAGATGTCGCCCCATTTTTTCTTGCTTCCTCTGTTTCTAGGATCCTAGTTGATTTGAGACATTTAGGTATATCTAACAGGTCCCTGAGGCCCTGTTCATCTTCACTCCTCCCCTTTCCACTTCTATTCTGGGTACCAATTGGGCTGCAGACTCAGAAATGTTCCAGGTAAGAGTGCGTAGGGTTGGTAAAAGGAAACAGAATGTTTTCTAAGGAAGACAAAACCTTATGACTCTGCCATCTTGAAGGTGTAGAGATAGATAAAACCTTATGACTCTGCTATCATGAAGGTGTAGAAATAGAAAAGGCTGGTCATTCCCAAGGCACCCAATGAATACTCAAGAGGACAGATTTGTTAGACAGAAGCATGAGCTAAAATACAACCAGTAACATGTTAAATAAATCATGTAAAATTTGAAGTATACACCATAGCTGTATGAACCTTGTGAAGACGTAAATCAATATTTTCATCATTAGAGAAATTAGGAAGACACATATCTGAGCTCTGTTTCATGGGGCCACCTAAGAGCAGTGTCCCTGTGTGTTCTGTTCCCACCTCCATCATCCTACATTTCAGAGTTAATGCCAGTACCACAGAGAGGACTTCAGTTGGTGTCCCTCACTGGAGAAGACACTGCTGAGGTGTGAGAGGTGGTGGGGGGGTAGCTATCACACAGCTATAGAATCCACAGGTAAGCCAGAGGGCAGCTAAAAAAAAAAAAAAAAAAAAAAAAAAAACACTCCATGGTGGCTAACAGGAGGAGAGAAAGAGAAACATGGCACTGAAAGATGATTTTATTTGTTTGGCTATCAAAGACCAAGTGTTAGGGTTTTACTTAGATATAATTGTATAACTAGGAATCATGTCACTGTTTCCACTCAGTTTTTATCATTCAAGGTTTTATTTTCTCTGTTTGAAATGTTATAGATCCATTTCTCCCTCAGTTTTCATCACTAAAGATTTTGTTTTCTCTGTTTGAAAGGTTATAGATCCACCTCCCATCTTGGCTCCGAGTGTTTGGTTAGAGTCAGAGTAAGGATGCTAACCTATTAAGGCAACTTTGAATGATTCTCTGGTAATCCTAACATGCACACTTTGATTCAGTGGGGTCAGCAAGATGCCTTCCTGTAAAACATGGCTGTGTCTCTGGGGAAAATGTTCCTACACATCTTTTAGACGTTTTTGGCAAAACATATTAATTTTTAATTAAGTAAATTGGTTGTAGCATATAAGTAAACAAAGCTGCCTTCCACCCAGTCCATTAATGGCCAATTTCAATGTAAGAATTTCAAGATAAACTAATGAGGAGCAGTTTTTCTCAAATCAAGCCAACCATCAAACGTTTTATGAAAACTATATCTCCCTCTCCTCTTTGAGAGCAATCACTGATCTCTTTGTTTCTGCTCTGTAGGCACATAGAAGCCTAAGAGCAGCCAGCAAGCCCATTGGGTACACAGATCTTACAAGATCAAGCCTGCAGGTGGGGTGGTGGGGCTCTGGATAGGTCAGGCTCTTGAAAGGACATGTCCGCTAATCCTGGGAAGCGTGAGCCCTGCAATTAGACCAGAAACAAAGCCAACACAGACGTGGTTAGGACCTCAAGACACCTCCCAGGTCCACCTTGGATTCCTTTGAGAGTTCTCACCTCCCTAGTCCTTGTGTCTGACCCTGGCCATAGGCCACTGTACGGTGAGGGGTGGCTTGGGCCAGACAGCTGACGCAGAGGTGGCGGTGGGTAACTCACTGGCTGAGCGTCCAGCAGTTGGTCCTTGTTCTGTCTCCTGGCTGTACCTGGTGCCGGTCACTGGCAGACACCACAGGGAAGAAGGAACTCTTAGATATCACATGTCTCCACTGCAGCCTCCCTGGCCTATGTGGCTCTGAGCAGGGCCCATGTCACCTTCCAGATCTCTTCATAGCTCCCTCAGCAGTTCAGTTTCCTCTCACTATTTCTTTTCTCAACCCCAGTCCTTGGGCCTCTGCTTGTGTACCCTGTGAGATATCAGGAAAGCACTTAGTCCAGCAGCTCTCAGCCTTCCTAACCCTGCGACCCTTTCACACAGTTCCTCACGTGGTGACCCCGGCTGTAGGATTATTTTTGTTGCTACTTCATAACTTAATATTGCTTCTGTTATGAATCGTAATGTAAACATCTGTATTTCCGGTGAACGAGTCATCCGACCCGCAGGCTGAGAACTGATGACCTCATACAACCATGTGTCTTGGCAGGTCAGGCCACAGGTGGATCCTGTGTTTTAAGACAAATTGTACTGTCGGACGTACATTTTTGCTGCTGACTGAGTTGGTAGGAGGTGTTTGGGGAAGAAAAGATTCATTTAGCTCACTTGATCGCAGTGTGAGGGTGCAAGCTAAAAGGTTGTGTGCAGAGTGTAAGCCCCTGTGATGTGGTATGAGCAGTGCCTGTGACATTCTGCAGGAAGTGCGAGGGAGACTGAACCAGTGGCTGACTGAAGCTACTTGTGCAGACAGAAAATCTCAAACCTCAGTGCAGCATCCTGCAGGAGCAGTTTCCGCATCGCCTCCCTAGCCAGGCTGCATGCTGTTTGCTCAGAAGCTGCGTCAGGCTTGCTGGGAAGACCCCCATCCCTGCATCAGTTCTCAGGACTGTCCAGCTATTGAGGCTGTCTCACCCCGGAGTCCCAAGGTCATCAGTGGACTATCAGGACTTCTGGGAAAGCCTTCAGATACTTAGTCCTGCTCCCGCTACCTCCTGCAATTGTAGTCCCAGTTCCTTCCTTCATTCACTCGCTCACTCATTCATTCAAACATCTGGTATTAATTGACTATCAACTCTGGATATTCTGCTAAACTCAGGGAGAGGAAGGATGAGTAAAGCCCCTTATTACACAACTCTTGAAGACCTATGAGAGCATAACAGGACAGTCAGGATTAAAAAAAAAAAAAAACATAAAAAATGGCCTTTCTGCTCAACAGAGTTGAGAAGCCAAGGGCAAATTTGCTTCAGTCTCATGGACTCCCAGACTTTCATAGCTTCACAGCAGTGCAGAGACTTCGCTTTTGCTCAGAGGTCTCTGCTGTTTGTGTTACAGTTAATAAGGTCAGCCTTTTTGCCTGGTGACCTCAGAAGCACTTTCCTTCCTTCCCACCTCCAGCTCCCCGATGGACTCCACATATCCAAGACTCATAAAATGAAGACTGAGGTCATTGAATATTTTAGTGTCCTTAGAAACCCCAAATGATCTCAAAGAGATAACACAGACATAAATCCAAAAACGGTGTTAATAACTGAACTTGGTTGGTGTCTTTTGGTAAAAGAGGAGCCTCGGGCTGAGAGGTACTGATAGTTCAGATGAACCATTCCTATTCAGCAAAGAACAAAAGGATTGAAGGAGTTTGGGGTGATGAGTTTGGCTCAAGGGCTAGAAGCCCATTGCAAAGAACTGTAGTTGTAGTTTGTGTTAGGACAGTGAAATGCAGATTTCTGCATACTTATACTCCCTCATTAGATTTGTGGGCCCGTGAGCCCTTGTTTATACCAAGCACTAGGGAATACATCAGGAAATGTAAACAGCCCTGTATCTACAAGGAATGGTTCCAGGCACAAAAAGCGCTCTGAGGAGCTTCTCCTGTGGTTTGATCTGCCCATCTATCTTCCCTTTTTAGGACCTGTTGAAGGATGGCTTTGGTTCCCTTGGAATTTGCAAACAAAACATTTCTTTTCTCTAATTCTCTTCCCAGATGCTGCACCCATATTCTCTCTTTCTTTCTCTTTCTCCCTCCTCTCCTTCCCCTTCCTCTTTATCCCTCACTCTCTCCTTCCCTCTCCTCCCCTCTCTCCTCTCTTCTCCATTGCCTTCAGTAATTCAGGATTTCTGAACATGTTTATTTAGGCTATTTTCTCTCACAACACTAAAATGAATTACATATTATTTTTAATGAAAGAGAAGGGGAACTTGGAAAGGTACAACATCTGCTGGAAATGCAATCTAAATTGAAAACTTGTGCAGATCTAGGGAGCAAAGGAGGAAATGCTGGGACAGGAAGTGTGGCAAGATGTTAGTGCAAAAGTGGGTTTTTAAAACATCATGCATGATAGAAAGTACATAAATGGAATATTTTTGGAGGAAAAAAGCCAACCCTAATCTTATCTGAAGATTGGCAGCAGTGTTTATTTGCTCTAGGCATAATTAATCTTGTAATATATTCCCACTGAGTTTTCAAAACTTCAGTAATGAAACAGTCATACTTACGACCATCAGAGGATTTATGCTTTTCTTAATGAACAGCAGTTTTTACCCCAAATTCTAAAAATCACTAATCCTTTGCAGGGAATGAAGAAACACTGCTTATTAATGTTTCCACATCAGTCATCTAAAGAATGTTTTAATTGATGAGGCCCTTACCAGGCAGCATCGGAGCCGCTCTTCCTTTATTTCTGTAAGAGTCTCTGTTTGCTACAGAGAAGAGGAAAGACAAAAGGAGCCTTGTTTTAGCTAAGAGGACACTGTGAGCATCAAGTTAGAAAACAGTACTGGAAAATGGTGAGCACAAAGGTGCTGACGGCAGTGGCTGGCAGAACCATGGTGAGCTAAAACCGTGGACTTCCCAGGCTTCGGGGGCTGAGCCATGGTGAGCTAAAACCGTGGACTTCCCTGGCTTCGGGCTGTACTTGTGATGCACCGGGCAGCCACCGGTGTGGCGTCATTTCTAAGGTCCCAAGAGCTTTTCTTACTTCTTCAATGATGGACCTGTCTTCAGAAAGCATCTTCTGAGTAGAAATAACAAACTAGCTTGCTCTCTCAGGTTAACCAAATTTTCCCTGAAGGTTGTTCAAAGAGATGGGAAAGAGGAGTGGAGGGGACATTTCTGAACTGAGGGCAGGACTGTGCGATGGATGGTGGAGAGAGGGTGGAGCAGGGTAAGCAGGAGCGTGAGGTCTGCATGCCTCGCCGATGACACAGGTAGCCGAAGCCTGGCTCCACGGGCCTGCACGAGGCTGGCTCAGAGCAAGCATGGCCACAGTCTTCATAATACCCCTTTGTTTTCTGCCCAGCACACAAACATCACGACCCGCGTCTGAGAATGCTGGGATTTTATTAGGTCCATAAAATTTTAGCCGTGGTCTAGTCCACCAAGGCCAAAGTAAATAAATAGAGAGCAGAAGGGTAACTTTAAAAAAGGGAAACCTGGCTTAAAGAAAGAAAAACTAACTACCCAGGCTCCGAAATAGCCCCGTCACAGTGATTTCAGGGCCCCCCTCCACTCAGAAGACTGGGAACTGCAGGCAGAACGTAGCCCGTGAGCTCACTTGTCAAGGTTCTCTGAGGGACACTCTGTACAGTGAACTTAGGATCAGAGGGGAAGGACGGACAGCTGACTGGCCACAGGCCTGATCATAACTGAGCAGAGCAAAGCGGGTAGGCTTTCAGGGCAAGTATTAATGGTAAAATTAGTATTGTTGACTGAGTTTTCAGAAGAGTATATTGAGCACCAGTGATGAATTAAAACATTTTTTTTTTTCCTATGACCAGTTGTCTTTCTGTTTAGGCAAGTCAATCCCACCAGACAACACACCCAGGACCTGGACCCGAGCATGCAGAAAGGATTTTTACTTTCCCATTTTCTAAGATGAAGTAACCAAAATAATTCTGCTTAGGGAACTCCCCAGATATTTGTTTGTTTGTTTATGTTCCTTCTTGAGATGGCCTGACTGAGCTGGCTCTTAAAATAAAGCTTTTAGAGACATTTGGCAAAGAATCCAAGTAGAATAATAGGAAAAGAGACAATAGAAGAGTCGGGTAGGATTTCCTTATCCACTGTTCACAGCCTGGAAGCTTAAGAATTTTAAGGGCGAATGAGGTTTTAGAGGGGAAAGACACCAGTGTCACTAACCTTTTTCCAGACAGGTTGGCAAAATGTATCAAAAGCATGGGCTGTGCAGCAGGCAGCCTGGCTGACTCCTCCTTGAGTAACGCCTCACGCCTGCTCTAGGCTGCGTCTACAGACTCAGATGCAAGAGAGTCCAGAGGAAAGAGGGTACTGTAGAGCAGCACTGTAAAAGGAACTCACCAGATTCCAGACAGTGATGTGGGCCTCACAAGGCAGGAACTGGCCCAGCAGAGAGCAGGGGAGTGGACATTGTCCACCAGTGTTGTCCTGGGACAGGCTGCAGTGGCCAGGCCATACCGTCCCTGACTCATGCCTCTGATGCTGGCTTGTTGGAGGAAGAGCATGAACCCAAGTAAAACAGTTCTGCAGCTCTGACCAGCTTTGACCAGGCTGAGGGCTGCCTGAGGAGCATCTACCTCACAGCTGGGGGCCAGTTCTTGCCAGAAGCACAATCCCACTGATTTATCTCCATACTAATCACAAGTGAATAACAACAACAACAACAATAATAATGATAATAATGATGGCTACCCTACAGGCTCATTGAAAAGACTGAGCTATATGGAAGCTTTTAGAATGCTTGCTACTAGCATGTGCGTGCATACAAACAATGCTTCCATCCTGAGACTGGTGACTTGGATGATGATTTTCAGAATGTGATTCAGTAGCTAAGTAGATCCCTGTGTCGGTCAACCCTCCTCGTGCCTTCACTGCTCATTTCCTCATGTACGTAGCTGACAGAATCAAGTTATGAGGATGAAAAGAAGGGTTTGCTTTTTGGTTTTGACTCATGGTTTCAGAGACATCAGCCCACAATCCGCTGGGTTTGATTGTTTATGACCTTGAGTGCTGAGCATTTGTGAGAGCTCACTTACGGGCAATGGAGCCTTTATTCTAGATAGCTGGGTCCTCATCCAAGGTCCAGGGCCTAGGGGTGGCCTTGAACTTGTAAGTAGCCAAAGATGAATTTGAACTCCCAGTTCTCCTACCTCCACCTCCTATTGTTTGGAGCGTAGTACATCATGCTGGGAGATGGTGACAGACTGGCCTGTTTATATCACAGCAACTGGAAGTGAGGCAGAGAGGAAGGGGTCAGTATTGCAGTATCTCCTTCAGAGGCCTTTGCCAATTGACCTAATTTCTTCCTACTAGATCCCTCCTTCTAACAGTCCCATCGCCTCCCAATTTGTGTTGTAGTATAGAGACCAAGCACACGGGCTTTTGGGGACACTCAGGATCTTAACCTTAGATATCTTCTTTTTGTCATTGTACATTCTCTTGCTGGAAGTTCATGGCTCATTCATGTATTACCCTGTTAGCTATATTAGATGGTCCTGACCTCTTTCCTCCATGTATGCTATGGATGTTACAGATCCTTCTAGTCATTCTGGGTGAAACCTGGCCCATTTTTCCTGCTAGATAATAGAAAAAAATGCAGATATAAGCAGACAGAAGGTACCAGAGTGGAGATAACTAAAAGTATGGTTCAGGTTGAGGCCCCATGGAAAGGTTAACCAAAGTTAAAAAAGAAGTAACAATTTGCTGGTCTCGAGTCTTGTACTGGGAGAGACAGGGGCTCTGAAGGTTTACTATCAGTTAGCATTTGGGGGTTGCAGAAAACAGAAAACCCAGCACACTGTCTAGGAGGGTTGGCTCTAATTTCAAACTTTCATCTAAGTCTTTCTTGGACTAATGTCAAATGCTATTTCCTCCAGGAGAAAAGACATGTATCTTTTGAAACTAATAAGGCTTAATCTTCAGATGGAATTGTGTAGCCATGAACTTACTTTTGATTTTAAAGAATATGGGAGAAGGTATTTGCTTCCTGTGATTTATATCTTAACTCTTAGAGTTCAAGGTCTAATTTTTAGCTGGGAGAGTTACCTAAGGCTCTTTTAGGAATTGGATCCAAAACATGAGTCAGGGAAGACATGAAAGAGACCTAAGTACTTTGAAGAGGTGAGAAGATTAGAAGAGAGGAGAGAAGGAAGGACAGGAAATGGTGAAGAGGAGCTCAGAGGTTGGTGGCAAAGAATAGTTCTTGATAGTACAAGAAGTCATGCAGTCATTACCTCTTTATTCCTAGAGCTTCAATAGCATTCGGCACACAGTTCAGCAAAAACGTTCATGCTGAACTGATACTACCAGTTTGGGAATGGGTCAGTGTGGGTGGGAACAAAGGTCAGAAGTAATGATGATGTCACTGTGAGGCAGGGATGAGAGATCTGGGCACAAGTGGAGCTCCAGAAGTTATCCCAGAAAATGTGAGGTATGTTGTATAACATTCAATACATAGGTCACCATACCTGTTACACAGATCTGTGTATGCGTTATGTATTCCCAGAGCTTAGAGAGTTCTTCCGAGGATTTTGAAACATTTCCTCTTCTCTCCTTCCTTCATTTCTTTCTTACATTATCTGGTGAGGACCAACCTCTTTGGACCTCACACACGCTAGGCTAATGCTCTACATGAGCTCCATCCCCATCCTATTCTTTTCTGGACAACCACGTTGGAAGTGAAGCCTGCCATGTAAACCCTGCTGTGTTTTCCTTGTGTTTGTGGTTGAAAGTTGGCACCACATAATCCCCAAAATGGTGGTTCTTAACTTTAATGTGCTGATAAGTGTGTCTGGCTGCCTCCATCCACTCCTAATATAAAAATTACAGTAACCATTCCTCACCAGCTGCTGTTAGCAGAAGACTATCCAGGAGTCTGAGCTGAAAATTCCCAAAGAGCAACATTGTCCCACATGATTTTAAAATAATTCTAAAATGATATCTTTATATGTAATAATGATAGGCTTGGATCTTAGTCTCTCCCTCCCCATCTTTCTAACTTTCCTCACAGAAAAGTTGTTGTGTTGGTTCTGAGATTTGGCATTAACAACTAAGCCTAAGCATGAAAATGTCAACTGAAACATGAACAATGTATTTTCTATAGGCCATTTCTTAATACATACTAGGAAAGAGAAATAAAGGGGTCCACTTATGAAATTTTGGAGTAATACAAAAAATTTTTCTCCTAGAACATTTTAGGAGTTAAGGATAAAGTAATAGGAAGACTCCTTGACTCGTGTATGCTGGAACAGAGAGCAAGCAAGCAAGCAAGCACTCACATTGTGCATGCCGAATTATTTCAGCCAGTTTCAAAAACATCTGTGGTGAGGTTTATTCCCCAAAGGAGAGTTCACAGAACAATACTGACGTATTTGTTTGATAGGCAAGAAAATGGAATGATATTGCAGACCTGAATTGTTTAATTGCTAGGAATCAATGAGAAGCAAAACTCTTGAGTTTGGTTTGTGAATGAGGCAAGTGTGTTAAGGAGATGTGTGTAGTTGCTACAATAGAGAAAAAGTTGTAGATCCAGCTGATCCTGTGAACAGTGGACAGGTACACTGAGCTCAAGTGTTGCTACCATCTGGGGATCTTCACAGGTTCTTTATTTTCCTGCCGGCTAAAGAACTAGAAAAGCCTCCAGTACAGCAGGTAGTGGGGGGAGGGGGGATCTGAGATGCAGCAGATAGAGCCAGCCAGAAAAGAAGGCTTCCACTGGGGGCGAGGTAGCGCGCGCGCGGACACACACACACACACACACATACACACACACAAACACACACACACACACACACACACACACACACACACACACACACACAGCAAGGTACGAAGACAAGCCCCTCTGCAAACATGAGGAGAGATCAGGAAGCCAAAGGCTGGTCTTTATTCATGGGCTGGGTCTTTGAGGGGTCTTCTTTCCCCAGCTTAGAGATGGTCAGTTTGGACAAAGATAGGGATAGATACACAGTAAACAAGTTTAAGATCTGGCCTTGAACTTGTCAGATGGTCCCAGGCTGGGTAAAAAGCCAGCAGACCTTCGTGTTAGGTCAAGAAGGTGAAGGCAGCCATCTTAGAAACTCAGCATCTTTATGATCCAGCCATGGCTCCTCTCCCCATTCTCTGCCTATGTGTCCGTCCCTCAGTATTGCCTAGGCATACTTGGTGCTGTAGAGTTGCTCTGTGAAAAGTGTTTGGATTGTCCACATTAATGGTGTGTGGTCCTTTCCACTAGAACTAATGATACACCGAGATGTATAAATGTAAACCACAGAGCAGGCTACTTTGTTTATGTGATTCATCACTGTGCCCCCAGCACTTTTTAAAGAACATCTCATACAAAAGACTCACAACAAAAGCCCTTTGGAGTAAATACATCTGAATTTTACTGTATTTTTGCTTTTTCTGTATTTTAGGGTTTGGTTTTTTTGTTTGTTTTTTGTTTGTTTTATGGCTTTGTGAGAACTTTATATTGAAGAATGTCCAGCATAGTTCGATGTTGTGCCTACTTAAATGAGATGAAAATAGGTGCACAAGATTCTAGTAGTGTTTATTTTCATTGATAAACACATACCCTGCCCTGGTTTGTAATCAGCTAGGTGTGCTCATGTTGCAAGACCAGGGTGATGTGGCTGCTATAGGAGAAGAAAGAGAGAGAAGATCAGAAAAAAGGGGGACAAAAACAGATTGGAAATAAAACCAAGATTCTGAACTTCAGGAATCGGTGGCCCTGGCACCATTTTTCCTAGAGTAGATTGAAACGGGCCCTTTGGAAAGCCTGTGCACCTGGACAACCTTATTAGGAAGAAAAGGTCCTGAGGGTCTGGGAAGATGGAATATGTTCTGCAAGCATGAGGATCTGAGTTCAAATCCTAAGCGCCCAAGTTAGAAGTCAGGCATGGCTGTGTGTGCACTTGTAGCCCCAGTGCTCTTGAGGGTGGCGGGAGACAGGAGGATTGCTAGGACTTCCTGGCTGCCAGCATAGCTCATGGCTCAGTGAGAGACCGTGTCTCAGGGGAGAAGACAGGTGGAGCAGGGCGTTCAACATTCTAAACCATCTTGGATCGGGATGCTTCTGAATTTGTGGTGAGGCATCTTTCTAAGATGGAGAGGAAGACACACAAGCACATCCATGGGGCAGGCCTGGAAGGAGTCTACTCACACAGTGCCTCAGAGGAGAAGCCATAGCAGCATCAGTAGACTGCAGTGCTGCATTCTCAAGCCAAGAGAAACTGAGACCGAGGGCAGCGTCCTGAATGAGAGGCATGCTGTACAGCCCGTGAGAGTCTCCAGGAGCCAGCATGCCGATTTCAGCGTCTGGCCTCCGGCATTGCCAGGGCGGACAGAGCTGTTGGTTTTAAGCTCTTAGTCTGTGGTAAGGTTTCACAGCCATAGAAAACAAATGTGGATAAACAGCAGGCTGCTATAGACCTATGAGACAGGAACTCCATTTGGGAGTAGATGCTTTGTTACTCTCTCTCTCTCTCTCTCTCTCTCTCTCTCTCTCTCTGTGTGTGTGTGTGTCCTAAATGGACTAACATTCTGGAAAATTAACTTAACACAAAGACACTAGAAAACTGCAGTGTACCAATGGCATCAGCGCTTACAAAAAACACATTCCAACCACTCTGGAATTTCTTCTTCCGTCCAGGTCCTTGGTTATCACCTCATGCCATCCTCTTTCCCACTGAGCACACATGTGCTCATGTGTGTGTGCACGCTAAAGTCAGGGCTCTGCTTCCAGTGTCTACTGAAGACCAAGGGTGGGCAAAGTGAGCTGACACCTTAAGGAAGTTTCTCAAATGGTTGTTGCAAACAGCAAAAGCCAATGATAGATTCAGTACTGCAGTCACTCACTGACTGACAGGTGCTCTGTCCCTTGCCTTGCTCACGGTCACATGTCTGTCTGCCATCCCACTGTTAGGAATACCCTTCTGTGTGGGAGAAATGCAGCTACCCAGGAGTTAATGGTGAAAAGGAATGTGTTTTCTCCTATAGATAGTTTAAAAATCCCAATTTAAAAATATTTCCAAATATGCACAGAGTATGTAAAATACCAAATAGTCACTGAGTAAATGCTGCGTCCATGGAGTTTTATTCCTGGTGGGAGACTCATAAATCAGTTCAGCATGGACTCTGGCAATCCCCTCTTGAGAGACTTGTGCATTCTTTCCCTGTCACAATGCTTAGAAAAGGCTCTTCATACTCCTCATCCCAAATAGGCCTTGGGTTGAAAAACTCTAGCGTTTTCATGTGCTTAAGTCTGAGTGGCCTCTGAAGGGTGGAGTGGGGTGCTACTTTTCATTTCAGCATTCAAAAGAATTAGTTTTGAAGAAAAAGTTTTGCAGAAGAGCATTTGTTCCTGAAACAACAACAACAACACTGAACTAGACCTACTTATTCACTTGAGAGAGAGAAAAAAGAGAGAGAACGAAGAAAATCCAGGAATCTATCAGCTCAATAACGGGTTGACCCCGTTCTGGCATTGAACTTGGAGTTTTCTGAAAGACCCTCGGACACTGGGATTGGAGGTGGGTCTCATAAGAAGCAAGTCTGGTGTGCAGAGCTCTCAGCCTGGTGGTGGCACCGTGTGCTCTGTGTCCAGGGACATGGGATTTCAGCTCTGAGCTTCAATCTCCACTTCAGCCAGTTTCCAAGGTCAGAGAGCTTGCTTCTCTACCAGGCTAAATGAAGATTGTCTTAGAGGGAACCAGCTCTCTCTCTGTAGAGGACAAGCCTCCTGGAGGCACCCTAAGGAGCCTTCTTCAAGTTGAGTGTGCGTTGATTTAAAAAGGTAAGCGAGGTTTTCAGTTGATTGGTGAGGCCACTACTTGGTTAACTTTGCATGTCAGCTATTGGTAAGATGGGGCTTTCCTGTGATATTTTCATGTTTTTCGTCTACAGTAAGGACCAGTATAGCAGACATGGGAAGCTTTGGAGATAAGTCCGTGTAGACTAAGATCCTGTGTCCTGTCACTTCTTAGCACTAGTGACCTTAGGGAAAAGATTTTCTGCGTAGGATGGAGGGCCCTTTCCCTCAAATACTTGAGATCAGAAGTGTTTCTGAATTCTTTTGAATGCTGGAATGTTTGAACAGGGTTTACTGGTTGAATTGGGTATCTCATTTTTTTTTTTTTTTTTTTAACAATTCAATTCTAAAATTCTCTCAAATCCAAAAGCTTCTGGCACCAGGTTTTGTACTCTGGGTGTAGGATGCTCACCCTGTGCCTGGCTCTTTTCTCCTTCAGCTGTAGATGAGTGAACCAAAGCATCCGGGGAGCTGGTCCACGAGCCGACGGTGAGAATGTGACTCCAACGTCTAACGGGTCTGCTACTGGGAGGGTCAGCCCTTGATGTGACTAAGTTCCGCTCGTGGATCCTGGCGTCCTTTGAAAACAGTTCTGTTTTAGGCTCAGTTAAGCCTTGTTTTGGTTGTTACGTACTAAGGAACCCAGATGTTAAGCAACTTAAGCAACACAGAAAATTCTTTCTAAGAGAAGGCTGACGTAGTATAGCAGTGGTCATGTTTTGCGCATGAGTCCTGGGGTGACTTTGGCAAGTCCTGAAGCCTTTTATCTCAGGAGTCCTCAGTTTCCATCATGTCTGCTTCAGCTCCAGTTAGAATAGAGCAGGGAGTCGGTGCGTCCCCACCGTAGCTAAGAGGGGCAAAGCAAGCGCCCTCACTGGGTAGGACTGAGGCACGTGACTCCTCCTAGCTACAGGATGGGCTGGCGTGTGCTCAGCTGGCAGCCGAGGCCTCTGGTGCGGCGGAAGGGGAGGGACGCTTGGCCACAGCCCCGTGTTGCTCGTGTCTGGTTACTACTGTGTGTGCAGATGTTTCCGCTCCACGTCCTTGCCGAGACGGACTTGTTCCTGAACACGAACGCTGGGGCTCAGGCGGCTGCGCTTCGCGGCTGTTGCCGCGGAAAACTGGGTTTTGTTGCCACTTATTACTCTTCCCTTTGGTGCACATGTGTTTTGGGTTCTCTTAAAACCCTTTTCTCCCTCAATAAGCCTTCGGAATGTCAATGACATCTATTGTTTTTTCGTTTACCAATGTTCTTTCAAAAATTAATTAACGAAAATATTTAATTAAAATTTATTGCAATAGACTTTGATATATATTTCCTGTCTTTTAACTCCTCCCAGATCTTCCCCACCTCCCTACTGAACCAATATTCTTTCTCTCCCTCTAAAACAAAGTACAAAAAAAAAAAAAAAAAAAAAAAAAAAAAAAAAAAAAAAAAAAAAAAAAAAAAAAAAAGACAGAGAAACAAAAAAACTCCACAGAAACACAACAGGAATAAAAAACAGGCAAAAGACCAATAAGGCAAAAAATGCCAAAACAAAGCAAAACCAAACAAAACTCTACAAAAAAGGCCGTTGAGTTTGTTTGTGTTGGCCAGCTGCTCTTGCACATGGGGACTGCTTTGGTTGTGTGGTTATGGCCAGTGTGGTTGGTATACTCAGTGACACGCCATTGGAGAAAACAGATTTTCCCCTGTGACAGTAGGTACCAAGTGCAGACAGCTTCCTGGTTAGAGGCAGGACCCCACGCCCCAGGGCTAGGGCCTTGTCTGGCTTTAACTCGTGCAGGTCCTGTGTGTCCTCCTACAGGCTCTGTGAGCTCACATGCGTATCAGTCTCACTGTGTCTGGAAGATGCTGTTTCCTTGGTGTCATCCATCAGCTCTGGTTTTTACAATCTTTCTGCCTTCTTTTCCACATAGTTCCCTGAGCCTTGAGGGGAGGAGTTTGATGAAGATGTCCTACTTAGGATTGGGTACTCTGAAGTCTGTACATTTTCTACTTGTGGGTCTTTGTATTCCTGTCCACTGTACGAAGGGGATTCTTTGATAAGGATCGAGTGATTGCCCAGGATCTTGTCTCCTTTTCTGTTACTGCCATCTCATTTTCCTCCAGAAACTGCCCTCCTCTCTTGCATGAGGTTCTGGAGTCTGGGGTAATTCATAGCATTCTTCTGGGAAAAAAAATAAAAATATATAAATTAAAGTCCTCCATGGGCTAGCCAGAGATGGTGCTTCTTTGAACTACCAGGGAGTTGTGTTGCCACATATTGGCGTAAAAGGGGGATTTTCATGTTTTTCCATGAATTGTATTAATGCACTATGTCCCAACCTGACTCTAGGTCAGGTTATGAAACAGGAATTGGATAAGCTTGGATCTGCCCATAGCCATGTAGAAAGTTATCACAGCAATACACACGTGTACACTTGAACATACCTTTTCTTTCCCCCTCATACACACACACACATGGAGTGAGCAGGGGAAAGGAGGCCCATCTTTATCAAAGGGACAGAATAGAGCCAGGATACAGTGGAAGTGAGAACCAAGAAATCAGAATGATAAAAGAAACATAGGTGATAATGTTTCTTCCATTCTGTGGGGACGTGAGAGCTAGATGTCCCCTTAGTACCTCAGCTGTCCCACTTCAGAGTTCTCTGCTTCACATGGGATTTTGTCATTGCAACCAGAGAAACCTGAAAAATACACACCTGTCATTCAAAATGTACGAGAAGCAGAGCTGCAGACCAGAGAGTGTCACGGTGTAACTGACACAGGACCCCACTTTCCATTGCCACGATGATGCTTTCCCGAGGTTAGCTGCCTGGGAATTGTCAAGCTTTTCATCAGAACAGAGGGCAAAACATCAAAAACAAACAAACAAACAAACAAACAACAACAGTGTAGTCACAGTACCCTGCTGTGTATATAAAAATATATGATTGATTATTGGCAAGTAGCTTCAGGCAGGAGAATGCCATTATCGGAAGTTGTCCCCATATACATTATGTTTCCACACTTAAATGTAATCTCAAAGTTAATACCACACAGCTCATAGTGACTACAGGGTTAACTGGGGTGCCAACTGCATTTTGAAAAGTGATTCCTATAGTGAGCTAGCAGTTGAGTAAGTGTGAGCTGGGGTTGTATCACTAGCTGATTTGTTAAGGGACTACATTTGAGGTTCAAGGGATGGTGTCAGTTAAAAAAATAAACCTGATCCTGATTTGAACTTCAGAAACTATTCGTGAAGACAGTGGAAGCAGTTTGATAACAGTTGTTACTGAAAATAACTTCTGAAAGGTGAAGTTTTGCTTCTTGAGTGCCTCTGGCCTGTTTTTATACACATCTGAGAGCATGCTTTGATCTCTGCTCCTCATTTTTTTCCTTCTTCCTCAAATCCTTCCAAGTTCCCTTTCACAATGTTGAGGTCGGAATCTCGGGCAGAGCCAAATGCTGGCGTGCATCCTAGCCCGAGGCACACCATACAGGTTCCGCTGGCGGAACTGGGTTTCTATAGTTCTGGACAACTGCTTTGTGCTGTGGGAGCATGTGAAGCAAATGGACATCCATGCTCCATCAGCTGTGCAGTCAGCGTCTGTGATCATTGTGCGGCCAACCGAGACTATCAGCAATGGTTTGGCATGTGGCATGGTCTCGTCCACAGACGGAACCCTGTGCTTAGGCTAAGGAGCTGGATTCTGGGCCTCAGTTCTGTGTGGTCTTGGGCTGATCCCTTATGTTCTCTGAGCATCTTTTTCCTCATCTATTAAGTGGCAAATTTGGACTATGTAACGGCTAATTCCTTTCTATTTCCAACATTCATGATTCAAAAGACTCAATTTGATCCAAGGCACATACAATTCCACTTAATAAAGTCCGACTTATGATAGAATTCCTCTCCACACTTGTAAAAGAAAATAAAAATAGATATTTTGTTTGGAGTTGTAGGAACAGAATGGGTACTGCCTTTGGTGTGATTCCAGCTGTGGGAGCTTGCTGAGCATTAGCAGAGACATGTGATGAGTAGCGAGCTCAGTCTGACCTTTCATCTCAAATAAGATGTGATCAGTCCCAGTTCACTTGAGCATCTTGAAAATATCAGACAGCAGCAGGGCACAGAAAGAGTCACTTTGAATCAGTGAACTACATGGCAGGAGGAGTTCCACAATTCTCTAGTCAAGAGAGTGCCAGTATGATGACTCAGACAGGTTTCTGTCCCAAATGTCACTTCGGTAAGGCACCATACTTACCCTTGCTCTCCTTACTTCATTGGGTGAATGTACATAAGTGGAAACCCTTGGGCAAAGCCACAACATTTGTGGTTAAATTTAGTAACTGGAGAGAAAAGACGAAGGTACATGAAACTTTCACTCATGAAATGTTGGTATTGAAAAAATGAATCCATACTATGCAGACATGCAACTCATATAATGAGAGCTTCAGCCTGGTGTGAGGGCTCCAGTCATACTTACTTTTCTGGGATTTGCTGTAGGTAATGTGCTAGGTTGAGCAGACACCATAACTGACAAAATTACCCATTTGCATTATTCTCTAAACGGAATTACAACGAGTTCCACACATCCTTGGTATGTCGTCTCTTCTGTTTGCATCCCTGAGACTTAAAAAGCCCAGGGGACAATGGGCAGGCTACAACTGAAGTGCAGGAATCAAGGCCCGGTGTCTACAACACTAAATTCTGCATGTAAAATTATCTGGCCTGGAAGGATTAAAAAAAATGGTAAGGATGAATTGTGATAGTCAACTTGGCTGGGTCTGGGATAACCGAAAGCCATACCACCGGCCACTCCTGTGAGGGACTCTCTTGATCAGATTAACTAAGATGTACCCTTGTGGGCAGTTGCATTGCCTGGGGTCGTGTCCTGGACCATCGCAGTACAGAGTGGGCCCTGAGCAGGAATAATCATGCATTCATTAATTCATGCCTCTCTGCTCTCGACCAGTGCTTCACTTGCCAGCAGTGGTGAGCAGACTCTGACTGGGAGCTGTAAGCCCTTGTGTGGCTTTTGTCAGGGTGTTTTACTGCGACAGAAGCCGCCACAGCACTGATGGACTGAAAGAACACATACGAAATAACCTCATACCTACTGGTTGAGAAATTTCACCAGAGACTGACTAAGTACTAAAATTTATCAATGTTACCTTTTCTCACTGGATACATCACAGACAGCTTTTTATTTTATTCTGAAAGTCATGCAATAGTCATTGCAAAGAAAGTTGGACTAGTTAAGTGCAAGCTTCAATCCTTTGTGCAACAAGAGACCTGCATCTCAAAGTTACTGGGGTAGCTAAGTGAATGCATAGAATCCTGGACCCGTTTCAGCAGCAGCTGCTTCAAAAGGCATGATTTAGGTGAGCATTAGCTATCAGCATAATCACATACTGACTTATAGGTGCTTTGAATGTCTCATTCTAACTGTTCCTACATGAATATTTCCTATCCAAATAAACGGCATATAATTTTTAAAAAGTTCCTTAAAGAAAAGTCATTTTCAATTCAGCATATTAGATAATCCTTTTGACACTCTCTTGTTATTTCTCCAGATTATACTTACCTCTAATCCCACCTCGGTTATATAACAGTGGTTTCTGAACAAGAATTTCTCCTTCTACCCACAGACTGTATCCCACAGAGAAGCCTCTTTTGTGCTCAAAATCCCTAAGAGCACATGGAAGACCAGTACCTTTGGTAACTGATGAACCAGTGTGCTTCCATCTTTGGCTTGAAAGTCATTTTATAGTAAAGACAAGATAGGTTCATTCTTGTTTGATTAAACCTTTGTTTCTCAAGGATTAGGCAATGCTCCACCTTTAACCTTAACTATAGATGGTTCTGTGCTACCTGTCCCAGGAAATGGCAACTATGCCTTTATTTCATACAGTTGTTATACCACCTGCTGTCATGACTACTTTGCTATGGCCACCTCGTTATGCTGCTCCTGTAACCCTGTCTGTTTGCCCGCCAAGTCTCCCATTCTAAACCCCCCTATTCCTGAGCTATAAAAACCCTTTTCTTGCCCCCATTTAATGCTGTTCTCTTGAACCCCACCTTAAGGGAAAGCAGCACATATACATGAAAAAAAAATGCTTGCTTTAATTAATTGCTTGCTTTGATTAATTCTGCCCTGATGGTTTGGGTTAGTAGTCTTTCTCCTTGCATCTTTGGGATTAATAGTCACCCCTTCTCTCACTGCGCACTATGGTGGCGTTAGACCTTCCGCACAGTTCAGGTTCTCACAGCCTCTGAACTTGGTGCTATATGGGGAAGAGCAGACTCTTCCAAACTTTTCTTTTAGACTTTGCCTAAAATTGTCCCGAAGAATACTCACACACTTGATCAAGTCCAGTGATAGTTCTCCCTGCACATCCTGATTCCTCACTTGCTCATTTGTCCTCCAGCCTTCTAGATTATAAACCCTGGGTAGTTCTTAACTCCACAGTGCCCAGAGCATCCTAAACACAGATTGTGTCCACACTTCTCTGATGAATAAATGAATGAACATCCTATACAACATATATGTATTATAAACTTCATCATAACACATATTGTATTGTGGGCCACTTTTCTCCTCAGTACTGATTTTTAGCATATTTCATGCTAACAAAAACATCCTTTGTGGCCCTCTTCTTTTATGTGTGTGTGTATATGTGAGCATGTTTGTGTGTGTTCAGATGCTCCTGCCTGTGCGTGCATGTTGCATGGGAAGGCCAGAGGGTAGTCTCAGGATGATTTCTTAACTACCATCTCCATACCACAGGTGTTTGTTTGTTTGTTTGTTTGTTTGTTTGTTTGTTTGTTTGAGACAGGATCTCTCAAAAAGACTGTTCTGGAACTCAACAAGTAGGCTAGGCTGGCTGGCCAGTGAGCCCCAGGTATCCGTCAGTTTCTACCTCCCCAGTTCTGGGATTACAAACATATGCCTGGTGTATGTGCATGTGTGTGTGTGTCTGAGTGTGTCTGTCTCTCTGTGTGTATGTGTGTGTCTGTGTTCTAGGTCTTCACACCTTGTGAACTGCCGCATTCTCAGGCCTGTAACATACCTTCTAATGGTAGAACAGATCTTCACACTGTACATGTATGCCCAGTAAGTAATTGAACTAATGTCTTGTTTGTGGAACATGGAATGACATTCAATTTTTTCCTTTTATAAAAACTACTGGGGAGGATTGCTGACATGGTGACGTAGAAACATCCTAAGTTATACCAGCGTAATTGCTGGAAATTAAATGCCAACTCATTTTCAGAATGATACGATTATATAAGAACAACAGACCATCATTTACAGCAGTTGTCCCAACTTTGATTCTATTATCTCTGTTGCAGTGAGTTCTGTATGTCTGAAGGTTTTGTATGGGAAGATTCTAGAAGCAAAGTAACAGGGTTCTCGTATGAACTTGAATAGTAGAAAATAGTGGAATGCTCAGCATTTCTGATTTGGGGATGAGAAATCTGTGCTGGAGATCATTTGAACTTGAAAACAGAATGTGCCCTGGGGCCACTGGTCTATGGTTGACATCAGGACTGACCATTGTTCATGTATCTGTCCTGTACAGGGATCCCTTCTCCCACCACAGCTCTAAGGCCTGGAAGACAAACCGCTATCAAAAGCTCAGGGGTCCTATCCTGATGTGGCCTGGCCACACCACCAGAATTCAAATAAGGAGGAAATTGGGATCTTGCAGGAAGCCCTGCAGAGCTTTGAGGGCGCCATGGCGCGGAAGGCTGAACACACTGCTAGAGACCTGTCCATCTGCTCAGTCTGGCTTTTGCCTATGATGCTCTGAGTTAGGAAACACATGTTACCACTTGCTCATCCTCACATGAAAGTAACACCCAAGCTCCGAAGCTATAGGAGGTAGGGATAAGGCAAAAGCATGTAATGGGTGGAGCTTCATCCCTGAGAGGGTGGGCCTAGCTCTCAGCAGCACAACCCTTCCTGCTCCTGCCCACCAGCTCCCGAGATTTCTGAAGGAAATTTCACAAGCCTTCTGGAGTATCACTTTTGGGAGGGGGCATCTGCTTTCTGAAAACAGAGTTGTAAAAAACAAAAACAAAAACAAAACAAAATACCAAAACAACAGAAATGCTCTGGGCACAGAACACTGGCAAGCCTGCCAGCATTTCCCCCGGATGGGTTCTTCCATCTCCATTTCTGCTTCTATTAAAAGTCTACAAAAGGCAAATCAACTAAACGCTGGAAACGCACATTTAAAGAGCACCAGTTGCACCTGGAATGGAGATCGTTCACGTTAGCGTCTCTGAAGGGAATGACTGGGTCTTACAGGCTTGAGATCTGTGCTTCCTGCAGGCCAGGTCTGCAGGCTTGAGGAGATCTGTGCTTCCTGCAGGCCAGGGCTGCAGGCTTGAGGAGATCTGTGCTTCCTGCAGGCAGGGCTGCAGGCTTGAGATCTGTGCTTCCTGCAGGCCAGGGCTGCAGCTCCTTCACACTCACACATGGTCAGTGTGCACTGGAGTCCACATCCTGGCACTCACCACCTTGTGCCTAGTTAGGACCCAGCACTTTTCTCTTGACACCGTTTCACTCTGCCTAGTCCTGGAAAGCACCACCGTGGTGATACATGTCTGAATTTTCCTGGTCTCCGGCAGGCACAAATCCTGCTAGCGTTATGAGGACAGCACAGATAACCCCACACAGTGTTCCCTGCCCTACCTGTTCTGAGTGCCCCACAACCCTGCATTCTGAAAACATCCTAATGGGATGTTGTAAATGTGTTACTGCTACCTCAGGGATGGAGCTGGAATTCTAACTGCTGACCAGAGGCATGGAGCCAGCCAGGGCAAGCCCGGAGCAGGAGCCTGCTTTCCTAAAACCCATTGAAGATCTTCCTGAGTCCTCAGGACCTCTTCCCAGAGTGCAAATTGTCCTCCCAATTTTCAGTTGGTCCAGCTCCACATCTTCCTTAGCCCACCTCGGGAGCCATTGCCAGCAGGAGACATGCTTCAGCCCTGGTCCCCTGCTTCCTGGACCTGTGCATGGAAACTGGTCTCTTGGTGACTCAGCGTGAGGGGCCTGCGTTGGGGACACATTTCCCTTGGGCTGTCTGATTTTTATCTCCTTGATTTTACAGTTCGTTAATGACATTTTCAAAAGTTCTGTGGGCTCCAAAATTGTTTCCACAGAGTTTCTTTTTTCTTTTCTTTCTTTTTTTTTCTCTCTCTCTTGTTCGCATTAAAGGTTTAATTTTGTTTTGAGATAAAAATTGCTGTTGGTCTGCTGTTTAAAGGGTGTGGCATTTCAGTGTGAAGGCCTGAAGCACAGCTATAAACTAGCCCCTCAGTTTGCATGGGAGTAACCTGGGCAGGTCCCTCTTGATTTTAAAGGAGGGAGCAGTGTCTCTTCTTCTTGCCTTGCTGTGATTGAAATGTCTGACAGCAACAACTCCAGGGAAGAATGACTTATTTTGGCTCATGATTTTTGAGGGTCCATCCTGTGGTCTCTGTGCTGTGATTCTAGGCCTCTGATGAGGCAGAACACCACCGCGGTGGAAACCCTGGAGGTGCATTCTCATCTCGTGGCTGTCGGGAAGCAGAGAGACACACAGGGGCCACATATGCCCTCAGAAGGCAAACACCCAGCGACTCCTAACATTTCCACAACCTCCCAAATAGCACCGCCAACTGAAGACCACGCGGCAAAGCATTTATAGAGGAAGTTGATTTTCTGTCCACTGATGAACCAAGAAAACTTTATTTAGAGCCTCAGCCATGTCAGTTGGCACGCTCTGAGCAAACATTTCCTAGATGCCACACAAGGTATGTTAATGCTGAGGGTCCAAATGTGGCTTCCGTTCTGCAAAGGCCCAGGCTGGAGAGTTGTACAGAAGACACCGCAGCCGCATCTTGGCCCTCCTGCCCTCTGGCTGAATGAGGTCAAGCCACTTGAGCACGCTGAGTTGTGTGAGGATGAATGATCAGACCACACCACTCTGTGCTGTGGGCTTCCACACTAGAAGTTAAACCGATGCTTGCCAGAAAGTTGTTCAGCTTTAAGAGACCACACTTTATCTAGAGTGCAGCTTGCCGCACGCCCCTGGACCATGGGGAGGGCCAGTCGCAGCATTTCCCATCAGTCTTCCCATCAGTGTTGGTGTATACCACAGACTTCCAGCAAACCTCCCTTCCCACCCTCCAGAGCGTGCTTGTGTGGGGCCTGACGTCTGACCTGGCATACAGATGCCAACTAGAAAAGCGCTATGTTCAAACCCTCAGACATCCCTCCCTCCTTCCTATATTTTTAATATTACAATAATTTTCAATTCATATTAAACCTCGGAGCTTCCAATAAAATTCTGGCTTTCTGCTTCTCCCTTTTAAATATGTTGCCCAAGGCACTCTGTGTACAAAGTTTTAAAAGCTAGATATTAGGAAAGACTTAAAAAATCGCAGTTTTTATTCTTTCCCACACTGAGTCATATGCCCCAGAAGTATCTACTCTTATTTATGTTAGCCTCGCTCCTTCTCATATTGCTCCATATTTCTAAACAGCAGCATGAAATTGTCACATCTTCTGGTGGCTATTGATGTAGTTACAGAAGATGGGGCCTCGTTCCTGTGATGTGTAGCCGCCTCCTAGGACCCGTCTCCCCAGTGTTCCGTTATTTGCTAAACCCATGCTGTACGCTTACATCATTAGGATGGCACTGGTACCATTCCCAGCTCATCCTTATATTTCCCTCTGTACCAAAAGTCTGGTATAGACTTTTGTCTTTTCTGGAGCTCAACCCGCCCTTGTCCTTTAAAACATCTGTCCAAATACTTCAGCCCAACACTAATTACTTTCCACCTCCTACGGGACACACAACTCTGAGAATCTGTTTCATTTCTTTTTCTCGGTGACCCTGTCTCTGGAGTACTTCACTTTCCTGTTCTGTGGTTGAGGACTTTCAAGGAGCCGGGTAGGTGCTGGTAGGAGTATTCTTATTATTGCTAGAATTCTTGTGACAACTCTTCCCATTTTTCAGGCCATACAGAGAATGTCAGGACGACAGGGAGCCGGTGACCCCTGTTTTCTGAGCACTGTCGGTACCTCTGTTGGCGCCCTGCTTCGTGAAGCTTGCTTGTCTGGAGTTTTCTGCCACAAAAGGTACAGTTTCTAAAAACTTGTTTATATGATGTTTTTGTGCAGTTATTATACTTTAACTTTGTGGTCTATTCTAGATTGGGAATGTTTTCAAAATTGGACCATGGCTAGCTCGGCATCAGCATATTCTATTTTTCAATATATTTTAGAAAAAATTTGCTTACTCGTGCCAGGTGGAATATTCTTTTTTTTTCCCTTGGATTTCCTTTGTCTTGAATTTTGTCTTCATTGTTAATGTTCAGAAAGTTCATATTGATTTGCTGTATGTATCTTGCTTTTCTCTTGCTATCCTAAGCACATGGTGAGGGTTTTGATTTGGAAAATCATGGTTTTTAGTTCTGGGAATGTTTCCTATACCATGTGATTTTTTTTTCCTTTTGTTCCACTTGTTTACTTCGTTTCCTTTCTAGAACTTCAGTTAGTCAGAAGTCAGGTCTTCTGAAGTGATGCTCTATTAAGAATGTTTTATGTTTTATTATCATTTTTGTCCTCTCCTTTGAAGATGATCTCAATTCTACCTTCTTTGTCCCCATTTAGACTGTTTACACTTTTATTTAAATTCTGAGTGCTCTCTCTGTCTTGTTGTCTAAAAATGTCTTTTCAAAATATAACCCTTGTTTTCTTATTCTGTAACCAGAGTTTGGGAGCAAAATCACCAGCTCTGGCTCCCAACAGCTGACTCTTGGTCGCCTGTCCTAGCCTGTCAATCATGGAGAGGAGTAATGGATAAAAGCAAAGAAAGGAGATTTACAGTGTATACAGAGAAACAGGAACATGACAGGGAGCCAGTGACTCTTGCTTTCTGAGCAGTGACATGAGCTTTCAGTTTAAACAGAACCTGAATGGTACCCTAGCGGGAGGGGCTTGCATAAGTAAGTGATCTGGCCAAGGTGTGGTCTGCCTGACTGTTGCCTCAGTTCTGGTTCCTTATTGCTTGGGGCTCATGGGGTTGGTGTGGGGTGTTTCTCAAGTTGGTGGTTATTCTTGTTCCAAGATGCGTTATTTACCTTGAAGAAACCTGTCATATCTGGGGTGTGGTCTGTCCTTAGAAGCTCTCCTGTTTCTGGAATCCAAGGTGACAGAATATTTAGGGTAGCGACTGGAGAATTTTACCTGAATTTAGGGAACATTGCTACCACTTTTGGTTGTCTCTGTTGTTAATTTGTTTCTGTTTTTGTTTCTCTTTTCCCTTCCTTCCTTCCTTCCTTCCCCTTTGCCTTGTGTTTGTGTGTGGTGTGTATGTGTGTGTGTGTGTGTCTTTCTTCTTTCCTTTGGAACTTAGGGGATTCATCCCTCAGAAACACAGGTGGCAGAAGATCCTGGGGTCTAAGAACTTCCACCCAGAGTAAAGGCTGCACAAAGTTTAGAGGTGCCAGGTTGTATCCTGCTCATAGTGAGCGTATGGGCCCAAATAAGGACAGTTTTATTTTTTTTTCTTTTAGATAAAAGATGTTCTGAGTGCTTCCCATGTTCCCAATCAGTGGACCAAAAAAAATTTTTTTTAACTTCTAGAATTTAAGCTTTATGGTTTGTTTCTAAGTTTCATCTGAGTGTGGTTTGTATTTTTATTACAGTCTCTGTAATTCACATATCTGATGAATTCAGTAGGCTTCAAATGAGAGGCATATTTAGCACAGTAGATCAACTTACATGCATAGATATTCATAAAACATATTTATAATGCATCTACTAATCAATTATTTTAAATATTAGTGATAAAAATAAGTTATAATAATTTTTTCTTAAGTCTTTTAGATTCAAAAACAGTAACACTACTAAATCTCATTTTTAAAATGTCACTCAGACTAAGCCAAGTATTTTGTGTTTAGAGTAAGTTTTGTAATTACAAGCAGAACTGTTGAATTATTTCACATGGTTCTTTACATCACTGCTTCAAATTTTTAAGAAAATGTAACCAACCGTTCAAGTGGTGACACAATGACACAAAGTATTCCCCCAATTCCTTCTTTTTAGAACAGTTATCATTTCTAAATCCACTGTTACAGCTGAATGGTGACAGTGTCTGCAGCCTGCTCCGTAACCACACTACTATGCCATACCATAGGCACTGTGTGTGTAGCACAAGCAGACGTGACTGAGGCTAAGGGGAGGGTTTGAACCTCTGAACTCACCCTTGAAGGGATCATCCTTAGCTGAGTTTGTGGTAATGGGAAACTAACTACATTTTGGAGTTTTCCAGATAAATTTCCACTTAGAACATTAGAATGTATGAGTTTGATGTTCTTTAATGTTGTAACATGGTAGCGAGAGCAGCTGCTTGGAACTGGAAGCGGATAGCCCCATCACAAATCTACTTAGAACTCCTACACATGAGACAACTAAAGTCAAAACAATTCTAGTCTGTTTAAACTCCGTGTTTGCATTCTGTAAGCAATTCCTAGGTCCCACACTCTGGATTCACAGCTCCCTGCTTGCTTCCTGCAAGCCGGGTTCAAAGGGATCAACAACTGGTCCAGAGCTCTCTGTAGAGCACTCCTCAGATGGGACTTTCATTAGCCCTCTCAGACTGTGACACCCAATACCAATGGTCAGTCTGGCAGGGTAGAGACTCACCAGGACAATTTTCTGGGTAGTCTGTGAGGGAGGTTCTAGACGGGGCTAACTGGATAGGAAGATGTACCCTGCAGGTGGACGGTACCATTCAATGGACCAGGAGCTACAGTTCTAGAGTGATTAAAACGGAGAGAGTGCATGGCACACTACAGGCACAGTGTGACAGTCTGTCTCCTCCTGTGGCCTTGATGGACTGCACCTTTGAACTGTGAGGCAGAATAAAATCTTCCTTCCCTATGTTGCCTTTGTTAGGTATTTTGCCACTTCAGTGAGGACAGTAACTAATCCCGGACAGTGAGTTGTTCCTGGAGTGTGGGGGCTTCTGGCAGTTGGAAGCAATGTTCCCCACCCTAATCAGGAGAATTAAGGGAGCCCAGAAATGTAGACTTACAAAGCATAGTGAAGAGAGAGAACAAGGCATGATGAAGGCATGTCTAGGCTCCCTTAATTCTACTGGTTTGGGTAGGGAACGTTGCTTTCACATTTTTTGGGCTCTGTTGTTAATTTAAGGCTCACTTAAGTTTCTGTTTGTGTTTCTCTTTCTTTTTTTCTTTTCTTTTCTTTTCTTTTCTTTTCTTTCTTTTTTCTTTCTTTCTTTCCTTCATGCCTACCTGCTTTTCTTTTCTTTTCTCTTTTATTTTTTCTTTTCTTTTCTTTTTGTCTTCCTTTCCTTCTTTTCCTTGGAACTTAGGGATCATCCTCCCAGAAACACAGGTGGCAGAAGATCCTGGCACTCTAAGGACTTTTACTCGGTCATTTTGTTTTCCTTGTCAGACCTCAGTTATGCTTTAATGCACGGGAGCACACACTCTTAGCCATTCCTTGGATGTTGTATCCACCAAATCTCTCTGACTTACATTTGTTTGCTGAGTTTTCCCTTTGAAGCCACTTTAGGCCTCCACTCTCTGCTTTGCTAGGTCAATCAGTATTAATCATTGCCCTCCACATATTCTGGCTTATTTGCCATTTGGTTTCTTTCACCATTATTCATTGTCATTATTACTTTGTCTTAGTAGACTAAGAACACTTGAAATACTTAGTGGTCTTTTGGGTTGGACCTGCATATATTGTTTCATCTATTTTTTTTTGTTTGTTTGTTTGTTTGTTTTAGTTGAAAGTCCCCTTGGCAATTCAGTTATTATTATTATTATTATTTTTATTGAAAGTAAGTTTTTTTCTCATATAATACCAATATAATCCCAACTCTAGTTTCCTCTCCCTCTACTCCTAGGTCCCTGGATCTCCCTCCTCTCCCAGATCCACTCCCCCTCTGTTTCTTCTTCAGAAAGAATCAGGCCTCCAAAAGACAACAAAGTCAACAGCCAAATAGGACAAATAAGATACAATTAGAGATCTAGGTTCTTACATGTCCAGTCTTCATCAGAGAGGCTTCCTCTAGAAGCAAATGTGAGCAGGTACAGAGAGCCACAGCCAGATGTTATGCAAAGAGAGTCTAAATTGGAGGTCTTCATAGGGTCTGTCTTCGGAGATTGGATAACCCCACAGAAGAAGGGAAGGAAAAACTGTAGGATTCATAGAGATGGAGGACGCCAGGAGAACACAGCCCACCAAATCAACTAAGCAAGACTCACATGGGCCCAAAGAGACTGCAGCAGCAAGCTTGCGGCCTGCATGAGTCTGCAACAGGTCCTCTGCGTATGTTACGGCTGTTAGCTTTGCGTTTTTGTGGGTCTCCTAAATTTGTAAGCAAGTGTGCCTGCTCTTGGGACCCTTTTCCTCATATTGGTTGCCTTGTCAACTATTATTTATCATTTTAAAGTATGAATAGACATTGACTTTGTAGGGAGAATATAAAATAAAAAAAACCTAGTAAATAGACTTTAATGATATTTTAAACTTGAGCTGAGCAGCCTTTTGCTTAGCTCCCAGACCCCCTTCCAAGTCCCTTGACTCCAATGTTGAGTATATGTTGCTGGGTCTGTTTGTGCAGCTGTTGGGAGGAAAGGTCATTTAGAAGCATGTATTGGAAGACAGGTCTGCAGTTGAGAAGGAATCCATCTATCAGAAAAGAACCCTCCTCTGGCTAACCAGTCAGAAATATTTCACAGTTTACAGAGTTATGTGCTCCTTGCCAAGCATAGTGCAGGATCCGAGAGTTATAATGCAAAAGGATCAGAGTAAGAAAAGGATGGAAGCAGCTAGCCAACTGTATTCCTTCAGCCCAAGGTGAGCCCCATCCAACACTCTCAGAGGTAAGACGTAATTCAGTTGTGGGCACTCTGCAGATGTGCTTGTCTTTCTTGTCCCGTAAAGCTAGGCCCTAAGCTAGCATTTCCATTTCATTGTACTTTTGTCTTATTTGTTGAAATGGTCATCAACAGTATTGGCCAAGACCTGTGGAAATTGCATTCAATTGCTGTTAAAAACAATTTATGAGACAAGATCGTCATTGTAGAGGAAGAAAGGGAGGGAGGGAGGGACAGAAGGAAGAGGGGAGAGAGAGAGAGAGAGAGAGAGAGAGAGAGAGAGAGAGAAGACTTTAAGATGCCTTTTCAAGCATCAAAATAGTAAATGCTTTGGAATATGAAACAGATTTCTTTAGAATAATATGACACAGTCACCAGATCCTAGAAGAAAATCGAGGGGACATTGTCTATTCATGCCTGTTCCGTTACTCAAGGCTTGCCCACAGGACTCTAAGTACCTTGCTGAGTGGGATTGTACATCAATAATCCTCTCGATTCTTCCCGTGGCATAAATTTGTAATTTCACTGCTCACCGACCTCAATACTACTGCCCTGTTCAAGGCACAAGCATCTCAGGCTTCGATTCAAATGGCCTTTGAGCTGGTCTTTCTGCTTCCACTGAGGCTGTTTCCCCAAGCGCAGCCAAAGTCCTCTGTCTTTTTCCTGATGAAACCATCTAAGGTTTCTGAAACGTCCAGGACCCCTGGTAGTCTACCCATATCATCTCCCACCATCAGCATTCCAGGCTTTCCTGCCACAGAACCTTGCTGCTCTTGAATATGCCTTCTAGGTCCTGACCTGGTGCCAAGTGAGGAAAACAATATGGTTTCTGCATGTCTTCAGTTAGAACTGCCCAGGGAAAAACTCTCCAAAAAGCCAGGGATCAGGAGACACCTGGAGGAGTAAGAGATCTGTGCCAAGAGTTTTAGGGTGATTTTGAACTCCAAATACAGAGACGATTTGAGGAAGTTAGGAGTGTGATGTTTTGAGAAAGAAAGTAGAGGAAAGGAAAAGTTTTAAAGAAATTGTACTGTGAGTTAGAAGTTGATTGACTTTGACATCTTCTAAGAGAGTCAGGAAAAGATTTGATTTTTTTTTTTAATTTTTATAATTGTTGGGCTGGATTCATTTGACTTCTCTAGCTTTCCTGCCCTGAGTACATGGACTTTTGTTTATAAGCAGTGTTGGAAATGCAAAGTACTCTTTAGTGTGAGTACCACACCCACCTTCAGTGTCAAGGAGCGCTGCAGTGCATGCTCTAAGGACTCTTGCTGGCCCCTGTGTTAGGAACAGGGTAGCTTACAAAAGGACTCTGGAGAGATGGCTTGAGCTTCACAATAGAATGTGTGATATGCTGAAGGTCATCTCTCCCCAGTTTATTTTTTAGCTTTTTAAATTATTTTTATTAATTACAGTTTATTCACTTTGTATCTCCCCTGTACCTCCCTCCCTACTCCCCTTCCAATCCCACACTTCCTCTTTCCCACCCATGTCCCTCTCCCAGTCTACTGAAAAGGGAGATCCTCCTCCCCTTCCCTCTGACCCTAGTCTATCAGGTATCATCAGGAGTGGCTGCATTGTCTTCTTCTATGGCCTGGTAAAGCTGCCCCCCTCAGGAGGAGGTGATCAAAGAGCAGGCCAATCAGTTCATGTCAGAGACAGTCCCTGTCCCCATTACTATGGAGGCTACTTGGATACCGAACTGCTATAGTCTACCACACAGGGCCTCTAAAAGGCTCTACCCTGCATAGTATCGAGGCAGATGTTGAGACTCAGCCAAACTTTGGGCAGAGTACAGGGAATCTTATGAAAGAAGTGGGAGATAGTAAGACATGGAGAAGACAGGAACTCCACGAGGACAGTGACAGATCCTAAAAGTCTGGGCATAGGGGTCTTTTCTGAAACTGATACTCCAGCCAAGGACCACTCATGGAGATGGCCGGGAATCTTTCCAGTTTTAATTGAGTTCTTTGAGAATTTCATGCAATGTATTGTGGTCATATTTACCCCCAACTCCATCCAGGCCCATTTCCCCTCCCCCTTTCCCTTTTCTCTCTCAACTTGTCTGCTCTAATTCATGCTGGCCACATCCTGCGGAGTGTTGAGGGTGTGGGGCCATCCACTAGGGCACGGTCAACCTACCAGGAGTTATCACCTAGAGAAAACTGACTCTCTAACTTCCGGAAGCCATCAACTGCCCACATGACTACAACGATTGGTGGGGACCCATGAATCCCATTACATGCTAGAATGTTAACTAGCTCTATCACGTGTACAGGCGGCCACATCTACTGTGAGGTCATGAGTGCAGACGTCCCGACCACGTCTAGGGCACGTCATTGAACATCATCATACTGAACATTTAAACAGCTGGGGCTAGCGAGATGGTGCTGCAGGTATCAATACTTGCCCTCAAGCCTGAATTCGATCCCTAGAACCCACTTGCTGGAAGGAGAGAATCAACTCCTGTAAATGGTCCTCTGCTCTTTACATGTGTGTAATGGCACACATTCATGAACACACACATGCTCATATGCATGCGCACACACACACACACACACACACACACAAATACATATACACATTGAGCCGTACATACACATATAAGTACACACACAACTGGGGACCATTCTGCATGAGAATTTGGAAAACTTAAAGTTCATCTAATGGCGGCTTGAGGACAAGATGCAGAGAAGCTGACTCTGATTACCCACAGTTCTCCTGCCTGACCCTGTCCCTGGAAGAGGTTGAGAAGTGTGTCCACACACAGTGAGGGAAGAATTTGCACAGAGCTGCCTTGTGGGAACAGGCAGATCTCCAACTCTAGAGCAGGGCTTCTGGCAGGATGAGAAAAGGACTAAAGGTCACAGCAGACAATGACCTGAAGTAACAAGTACCGACCAAACTAGGTGAGTAGGAAAACCTAAAGGGTTGACACGGAACACAGCTGGGTTTAGATGGTGTGCCATCCCGAGATGTAGTTCTGGCCATCAGAATTAGGTACTTAGAAGTTCTTGCTATTTAAGTGCTTTGCCAATGATTAGCTCTATAATTTTAGGCAAGTCATTGACTCTCTATGATGATCTTTTCTTCAATTGTACAGTGAGAATAGAAAGCATTACTTTCTCATAAGGATCAAGGCATATAAAATGACTGGCGCAGCTGCTGGTGAGCTCCTGAATTTTCCAAAAAATTATTACTAAAACTGAAGTTCTTTCCCAGCAAGCGATTCTGTTCTAGTCTCCGCCCTTCCTACCCTAACTCTATGCTTTCAGCGGTGCTTCAGGACAAGGTCACTCCCACATCCCCTCTCTTGACTTCCCACCTACACACACTTCCTGTTCTTCTCCCCACCTTAGGCTAAACTCGTGTAAAACCTTTGGAGACCAATGGTGGATTGTGCAGATGTGGCTGAGCTTCCATTCCTTCACTGACCTTGATTGTGACACACATCAGGACAAGAGAGGTCCCCAGAAACATGTCACAGTAGGCACTCTAGAAGGAACCAAGGAAATGATAAAATAAGAGAAGCATGGTAGCTGTCATAGAATGTTTGGTTTAATTTGAATCCATTGTGGGGAACTTGCAGTGTCCCTGCTCCTGTGGAGCCTTTTGCGGATTGATTTGAAAAAGGAGTACACATGGTGGAAAGGACATGGCTCTGAAGCTCTTGCCAGTCTTGTGACTGTGAGAGTTTGTGTTTTTAGGAGACATACGCTGACAGGTGTGGCATTAGTGAAAGTGCTGAGTTGCTTATAGAACCACTCAGGGCACGGTCTTTCCTCCAGGCATGGCCATGTCATGGAGTTTGCTCTTGGCATGTACAACTGGGGCCCTGGTGACAGTAATTCTGTCAAAGCTCTCTTAAAGCATTTCCTCCCCATTCTCCCCTGTCACCAGTTGGCAATTACACGCTACAGAAAATGTTCATAGACGGGACTTGTTTGGGTTACCGTGTAGCTGGGTGGGAGGGAGCTATGGCTAGTGGCCGATTCTCTGGGGTGACTGGGCATGGGTTATGGGAATGGAACCTGATGTCCCTCAGCAGTTCCCAGAGAGTTGCCTCCCTAGCATCCCGGAGTCTGTGAATAGTGTTTCAATCAATGGTCAAAGTGGAGAGGGCAGCTTCATTCTCACCGCTCCCCAGGACTGGCTGACCTCTTCTGAAAAGGTTCGTTCTTAATTTAGTGAGACTCTTCCTCATCCGGAAAGGCCAGTGAAGCACAAAGATCTCCTGTGAAAGGGAGGGGTGAAGGGTCAAGGGTGGCATTGAAGGGAAGGGAAGGTGCAGGGCATTCACCAAATCATTTCCACCAGAATAGAGGGGAACAAAGGCATGCCCATCTCAAGAGCCTTTGTGACGGACTCTCGCCCACTCAGCACCCCACACAGTCTGCTGACCTTTCCCTGCCCTAGAGAGTCAGTTTTGTCATTTTGATGAATCTCTAAGTTGTGTTCACTGTCTGATAGCAAGTGAGCAATTTACCATGAAGGGTCCTTTGAGGAAACGCACAAAGATTGAGTCAGGCTTAAAGCTGCTGCAAAGCTTGACATTTATTTTTCATTGTCCATTTCATCCACCTCAGCTATTAAGGGTAGGGAAGGTGGAGAATGAAGTTGTAAGGAACAAGAATGGATCTTCATTCCTTTTTGAACCTTCCAATGATGATGTAAAACCCAGGTATTGATGCTGCCATCCCCTAGAGCCAAAGCATTCATTCAGCATGTGGGAATCAGGCCTCAGAAGAGTCATGTTGAATATTCAATCCAATACCCCCCAGGAAGGGCATACATTCAACAATAAACACTAAAAGACATAAATTCCAAATAAGAACCTGTTTATGGTATTTAGTGTCTATTGTAGATTTTGCTCTTTTGTTCCTTGATGGTTACAACACCAAAGATGCCAAAGGGATTTAGGGAAGATATGATAGCTGAGGAGTGTAGACTCAGTTTAGATCAGTTTGTGACCCAGGGGAATTCCACATGCGGGCTGCCCAGTGAACCTCTCTCTCTAAGCCTTTGATGTTTTCTCATCCTTTCTTCAGTGAAGACTTGCTCCTAAGAATCTCTGAGAGGTGCAGTAGATTTGGTGAGAAGTGACCACCACGGGCTCGGGCATTGGACACTGGCCCTGTGGTGATGTTGTTTGGGGAGCTTTGGGAGTGTGGTCTTGTTGGAGAGAGGACATCACTGGACACGGGCTTGGAGAATTTAAAGCCTCACATCGCTTCCCGTCTGCCTAGGGTGAAAACGTGAGCTTTCATCTTCCTGGTTATGCTGCCATGTCTGACATCTGCTGCCATGCTTTCCTGTCACATGGATTCTTGTCCCTTTGGAACTGTAAGCCAGAGTAAATGTGTTCTTCCATGAGACACGTTTGGTCATGCTGTTTTGTCATAGCAACAGAAAAGTACCTAATACAAGATTTAAGAATTGGCATTCCATAACTCAACAGTGTGTTGGGTTGTCACTCACTGGGCATGCGAAACTATTTAAACTTCAATGATTCAGGCATGTTTGGAGTTCTTTGTAGTCACATTTTGTATGCTCTGTAGCCATACATGGCTAGTGGTTATCTAAGCACATTTCCATCATCATGTCAGGTGGGACCAATCTATAGCCTTTTCTTTGAGATGCAGCTTCTCAGCAAAGAAAAAGGGTCCTGTTATTTAAGTATCTGAAATGTTTTTGTTTCTAATTTCCTCTTCACGGAGCGGCTCTTATTACATAAGTATTGCTTCTCCTGTGGTCTTTACTGATGGCAGCTAAAGACCTTGTGTTTGTCAGTTTCCTGCCTTGAAGGCTCAGGGTTTCAGTGACTTGGCCGTGTTGTTTGAGCCTCTGGTGGCATATTACATCATAGCCAAAATGGGTAGCTCAGGGGGCCTACTGTCCATGGTGGCTGGGAAACAAACAGAAAGCTGTGAAAGCACCGAAATGCTACTGTCTCCTTCAAAAGTTTGCAGTGGTCTCCCTTCCTACATCCTAAAGGTCTCATCATTCCCCTAGAGCACGGCAGGCTGGTGACCAAGCACCTAACACTAGAGCATCTGAGGGACACCTGCCAGTGTGTAGCAGGTAGTATTCCTGGTCCTTGGCAAAAGGCTCCCATAGTTGTGACATCTTAGGAACCTTCATTTTCCTTTCAGTCACCTGCTGCCCCTGCTGCTCCCTGCACCTTTGTTTGCACAGCTCCTTTTCTGTGGCTAATTCTGTTCCTCATTTTAGCAACACAAGCCACTTTTGCATTTCTATCATCCTACTGCTATAACCTTTTGAACTGTACTGTAGCACACACACACACACACACACACACACACACACACACACATGCACACACGGGTACGCATGCAAAAATGTGTGTGTCTGTGTGTGTGTGTGTGTGTGTGTATGGAAACAGTGAGCTGTTGTGTGATGTGTGATAGGAGAGTTAATATTAATAATTGATACTGGGAGAAAAATAACTGCTTGCATTCAACTCAGATAGCCAAGTCATATGGGATTATATGGAAAATGGCTACATGGAACCGCTATACTTCATGAATTTATTGCTATTTGGTAAATTCTAACCTTGTCTTTAGGTCTTGGGGCAAAGGTCATGGTTGAGTATTTTGTGGCAGCTAGCTGTGATTCTTGGGGGCAGGGGAGCTATATTTACACTGTTACCTAATTCAGATCCACACTGTCCTTGCTAGACAAATAAAGTTAACACATGCCACCTTAATTGCTGAAATCATGGTTTAATCTTTTATACTTCTAAGAATAAATCATTGTGGCAGTTTGAAACTCTTATGTTTTTTTGTAATGAAACCATCTTTTTCTTCATCTGCTGTTTCCAACAAAGATGCGTCCAACAGGAAAAAAAATCTATAGCCTGTCAAGGGCACCCATGTCCGTTCACGATTTTGTGTCCCTGTTCTTGAAGAGCATGCCCACACCCACGTCAGCAGAGGGATGGGTACCTCAGAGTCGCCCTGCTCCCTGGGCCTCCTCTGCCCATCCTGTTCTCAGACTTCCCACACCTGTCCTCCCACTGACAATGTCGGTTTTCCTCTGACTCAGAGATTTTCGAGTCTAGGTCTTAGCAGACCTCCTCTGCTTCCCTCAGCATCCCAGCCTGGTAGGCTGAAACAGGTGGCTTTGAGATGACACACTATTAACCTCTACAGCTGCACCGTGGACAACAGAGGAATGCTTATGCATTTCTTTGACACAAGGTGCAACACCAAAGTAGAATTTCTTTCTGGAATGGCAGAACAGTGTCACCAGTGTCATACAGACAGCTACAAACACAGTGATAAGAGTATTCTTGACTAAGTGAAAGCCAAGGTGGAGAAAGAGTTTTCACATTATAGTTGTTCTCTGATGGACAGCTCCTATGGTGGAGCACTTATAAGAAAGACAGGCCAAGCTCTGATGCAGTTATCACAGGAGACATGTGTATCTCCAATATACATAAGTTAAATAAAGCAGCCATGTGAAATAGTTCAGTTCCAATAATTAAATAAGCATATATTCTTCTATTGACCTTGTTTTTATGCTTTCTTACAGTTCAAACAACTATGTTCAGAACTCAGACACTGTATACCTCTCCACTGAGCTATGCAACCTCGGCACAAACCTAGTAGCATTCCTAAATAGGTCCATTCCTTCCATTCCCCAACTGATCATGTGCTTCTTCAAACTGGAACATCCGTTTTTCTAAAAACAAATGTGTTAACGTGTAGCGGTTGCAATGCTAGGTGCTCATGCCACAGTGCTGTGTTCACTTCTTGACTACAGCTTTCTGGCCAAGTGCTTTGACTCACGTAGAAAGCTTAGAGATGGTTTTTAGAGGCGCATCTTAGCTTATGGTCACTGACATCATGGAGCATGCGGAATCCAGAGACATCCTCTGCCCATGTCTGTTGAAACGTAAGTACAACCTACCACAAATCCCCTCTTCATTTTTAAATGGCGTAATAGAATCTGGCGTGTTTTTTTTTTTTAAATGGCATTATAGAATCTTAGAATCTGGCAGTAGCTGGAACCTCCACCAGCCTCCAAGGCCTTTGTGTACAATGAGGTGCTTCATTATGAGAGAATTTCAGATTTTCATTGACAATCTGCAGACAAGTCAACTTAACTCTTTCCTCTGTAGGCTGGGGAAGCTCCTTGGTCTCTTTACATGCTTGTTTCTAATTCTTTGACACACCATAATTGTGTATATTTATGGAGTGAAATTGAAGTCCTTCAGGATGATCAATATTCCTTCACCTCCCTTGTTTATCGTTTTTGTGTTGTGAGCATGTCAAAAATCTATATCTACTTTGAAATTTGCAGGACATTATTATTAACTGTGGCCACAGTGCTTTGATGTTTAGCTAAAATTTACCCCCCAGCCTTGAAACTTTGAGCCTTTTGAGCCATGTGTTATTTTCCTTACATTTTTTTTTCTCCTCCAGTGGCTGGGGGATCAGATTGCTGTGTGTTGTTCTATTGAAGGCTGAATCATCTCATAATGGCTACCTGCAAGGCTCTCAGCTCTTCCTCACTAGCTGGCTGGGGGAGGGGAGGGGAGGCTCCTCCACATGAACGTGCTCTGTTAGCAACCTTAGCATCTTGTCCTCTTTCAGACTGTTTTGGAATAGATTGCTCTTTATTCTGGCAACATGATTTCCTGTCTCTTGCGATCCCCACCAGCACTACAGACAAGATACACACAAGCTGTTTGCACAAGATGCAGACAGAAAATCATCCTGTAGATGATTTTGCTTTTCAAGTTCATGGAAACCCAGCCCAGTGTGGTGGCACAACTGTATAACCCTAGTACAAAGAGATTAGAACAGGAAGATCTCAAGTTCAAGGTCAGCCTACCCTACATAGTCAGATTCTGCCTCAAAACACGAAAATAAAACAAAAAGTAAAACCAGGGTAATGATGATGTCACAGAACAGTGCATCCTAGCTTAGCCAGAGTGAAAATCATACCCAGGATGTAAAACTTGCTATAATGTGAATTTTCATTTTCTTCTGTCTTTTTCTATTCTTACCTTTATCTTACTTCTACCCTCTCCTTTTTCTCCTTATTTCAAGGAATAGAATTTTCAGTCTTGTTCAATCAGATAGCTTTGAAATTTTCTCACTGGTGGTATTATTTTATGAAGCCACCTAACACTCCCTCAGCACTCTGCACCTCTAAATGCAGGTGTCCAGTACAGACGGCCATCGGCAGGATGGCTCAGATGCAGGAGTGTCGGGAGCTCACACTGTTACATAGTGGGTCCTGCTGAGAGCACAGCAGTGATCCATTTCCTCATACAGAAAAAATACCCAACAAAACCCAAGCAAGGAGCCCCAAATAGCTGTACTCCGTGTTCGAGCACTCTCAGACAGTGCTAGGGCTAATTGCTGCCAGGTGCCTTGTAGACAGGCCAATTCCATGGATTTCTCGCCCTCCCTCCCTTTTGTGGAAGGATGACTTAATAACACATCTTTGGTGAATATTTTTCACCTCTGCAATCTTGCTTTGTATGAGTCAAAGACACTCACCCTGGAAGATAGAAAAAGATTCCGGGTCCTCTATGGCTGCCTCCAGTGGCAAAGCCCAGGAAAGGTCTGCTTAGAGATGACATGGTATGACAGAGAACACTAGAGTGACGGCCGCTGGTCCCCAACCTTCTATCAAGTTCATTTTCCAGATGGGCCTCTGCTGAACTTCAGTATACGGAAGAGATGAATGTAGGCTGCTCCTGTCTTCCTGGGGTGAGGATGCTAGCTGGGGCTCATTTGGCATCTCCTCTGCCTCCTGTTTGATGCCTTCCCATACTGCTGCCATGAACCACTGAAGAATTCCCAGTGACATGTTGAAAAGCATGGAGTGAGATACAGGCTCTGAATAGATGAACCTTACCGGCTTTATAGATGAGGAAACGGGGCCTGGAACCTCGCGGTGGAGCAGGTGCTGGACAGGCCCTGTGGCTTGGCTCCCTCAGCTGCTCGCCCTGAGATAAGGACACAGCCAGCATTTGGGCAGCATATGTTCCCCGCTGCTCCATGACAAGAAGAGTTAAACGCCTCTAACTGGGACTGTAAAGAAATGGGCTGAAGCAGCTTCCTTAGAGTGGCACCACCCTCCAGGGCTGCCACCTTTTCCTGTACATTCAGTATCTGGGACTCAGAAAACAGTTATTCTGTACCAAGAGAGCTAGCTTGATTCATTTGGTGAACGCACGGCAGGAGGACATACAGAGTGAGGCGTTCTCCTGTCCTGCCCCTCATGTCTCTTCCCTTATGGTTCTACTCAGATGGCTTCCTGGCACCTTGGCAAGACCACAAGTACATTTTCCAAGACATGGGGTGGCAGGGCATGTCCACTAAGGTCCCTGTGCAGGAAGAGCCTAGTAAACAGGGATCTCAGCTTAGAGAACCTCCCTCTCTCTTTCTTCCTATTTCTCCCTCCCTCCATCCCACCTCTTTCCTTCCTCTCCCTTCTTCATCTGGTTGAAAAGTAATTTAAAGGATAAGAAAAGCTCACACAATGTCAAAATCATGAAGCAGAGTAAGGCCACTGTGCAGAAAAACATGTTAGCATCTTAATATAGTCTTAGGCTCTCTTTCCTTACCTTCCATTTTTATTTTCTCCCCTTTTATTTTACCCAAATGAGTCCATCTGGATTTTAGTTGTTTTTGATTTTCATCAGATATTATAAACAGCATTTGGCAATAAAACGTCCTATGTAATTATTTGGTTTAGGAGTAGTCCTTGTTGCTGTAACTCACTCAGCTACATTTTCACTTTTTAATACTTAATCCTTTTGCTCTTATAAACAAACCCAAACAATCTCTGGTCTTAGTCATCCATCTTTCCACATTTCCCTAGGGTGGATCCTTAGAGGTAGTGTTGTGGGATATGCAGGGTGAGCACTGACCCGGCCCATGAAGTGGCTCTTACTGTTTTTCTCCCCAAGCATCTATAAAGGTTCATGTTTCTGTTCACTGCCTGGCAAATTTAGATTAGAAATGGAGTGAAGAGGATTCTAGAGTGTAACTGACTGGCTGAGAATTCCTCCAGATGTGGTATGTTCTTGTCTTCAAAATTTGATATAAGAAGAAAGTAAAAACAAGTTCTGTGAAGAATTGTGTTGGTATTTTGATGGGAATTGCATTGAATCTGTAGATTGCTTTTGGTGGGATGGCCATTTTCATTACATGAAGCCTACCGATCTATGAGCACGGGAGATCTTTCCATCTTCTGACATCTTCTTCAATTTCTTTCTTCAGAAACTTGAAGTTTTTTTCACACAGGTCTTTCACTTTCTTGGTTAGAGTCACATCAAGGTACTTTATGTTATTTGTGGCTATTATAAAGGGTGTTGTTTCCCTAATTTCTTTCTTGGCCTTTTTGTATACAAGAGGGCTTCTGATTTTTTTTTTTTTTTTTTTTTTAGTTAATTTTGTATCCAGCCACTTTGCTGAAGGTGTTGATCAGCTGAAGAAGTTCTCTGGTAGATAGTATTCTCATGTATACTATCTCATAGGTGGTTATTAGACATATAATATAGGATAAGCATACTAACATGTATACTCCTAAAGAAGCTAAACAATAAGGAAGACCCTAGGAAAGATGTTCAGTTCCAATTGGAAGCAGGAGAAGACAGGGACACATGACATAAGCCTACCACAGGCAGACTCCTCTGGTCAAGGTATTGAAGCAGAGGCTGAAACTCATAGCCAAACTTTTGGCAGAATGCATGGAATTTTATGAAAAAAAAAGGGGGGGGGAGACAGAAAGACCTGGAGGGGACCGGAGCTCCAAAAGGAGACCAATAGAGCCCAAAATACTGGACCCTGCAGAGACTGATACCCCAACCAAGGACCATGCATGGAACTAAAACTCATGCTTAGATGTAGCCCATAGACACAGTCTCAAAGTGGGTTCCCTAGTAAGGGGAGCAGGGGCTGTCTCTGGAATGAACTCAGTGGCAGGCTCTTTGATCACCTACTCCTGAGTGGGGAACGGCCTTGCCAGGCCACAGAGAAAGACAATGTAGCCAGTCCTGATGAGACCTGATAGGCTAGGGTCAGAGAGGAGGGGGACCTCGCTTATCAGTGGACTAGAGGAGGAGTATAGGGGAGAAGACAAAGGAAGGGTGGGATTGGGAGGAGACGAGGGAGGGGACCACATCCAGTATACAAAGTGAATACATTGTAATCAATAATAATAATTAATAAAAAGAGAAAAAAACAAAGATGTGTTTCACTTTTGTTTACCTTTAGAAAGTATGTGTGGGGGCATGGATTGGCTCCCATTTCTCTTGACCTTGTCCCACTGAAGAGACTGTTGACACCAGAGGACCTTAGGACTGTTAGTAGGAAGGTCAGCCTTTGCTGCCCAATACAGCAGATGTAGAGAAGAGGAGCCTGGGTGCCTGTCTCTCCTCTTCCTTCTTCCAGACCAAGGGATGGGGCTAAGGCGCAGAGAACTGAAGATGGCTCTCCGGCTGCCCCCCTGGCCCGCTATGCTCCCCACCTGGTGGCCTGAGTTATGGCTAACAGGCAGCAGCCTGCTGCTGTCCCTGCCTCTCTCATCCGAAGAGCCCTCCTGGGGAGCTTGGAAAAGCGCTCACTGCCTGTCTTGCACTGGCTGGCTTCCAGGGGCTGGCAAGCTGTGCCTGCTGTCACTTTCTTCCTCTCTATGACACGATGTCTGGACGCAGTAAGCAGAGGATTGGAGGGCTGTGGAGCAGCAGCTGAATGGGTTATGTTAACAGGGAATGCCTGTGAGCTACACCTGGGATGTGATCAGATGCAAGGCCACAGGACTCGTGGGCTCATCAGCTTGGTTGAACTGAGTGGCTCAGTTCAGGGATCTCATGAGCTGGGACTGACAGACTGTTCTCTGATCCTTGTCTTTTCCTCTGTTCTCCCGCCACCTCCTGATTTTACTTTGTTCCTCTTCAGACTTGACAGCACACAGAGCTAATGGGTCTTCCGAAGGACTCTTTCTCCTTTGTCCCACTGTCCCCTTGATTCTCCAACTTATTCTCAAGCACATGAGCTTTCTCTCCTTATAGGAGGGACAGCCGAGGGACGCTCCCCAGGCCCCGCAGCAATTTTCTTTCCATGGGTAGCCTTTCAGAGCAGCGGACACAGGCAGGCTGGCTTCCACGTGCTGTGAGTTCCCAACCCCAGAGAAGGGTTTGTTTTTTGACATGCGTTGACCTTACTGAGCTGCCCCAAATGGCTCAAGTCACACACATTCATACAGCCATCAGCAGTTGAGCACATCCCTAACACTTTGAAGAGGCAAACGCTGTTGCCAGACAGAAGATCCATTATTTGGAAGAGTTCACATGAAATGAAATCAGGGGGATTTGTCAAAGCAGAAAAAATGGGGGAAAAGAAGAGAGACTGTAGAATCACTCCCCCAATCTCTGCCTCCTGAGCAGAAAGCGTATACTCTAATGCTCTCCTATCCCACACTCCAGACACTGGTTTAGTGGCAAGGTTATGGCAGTCACAGCACAGATGAATCTTCCTTCTTCCTCAGCCTGAGCCATTTCAAGATGACTGTGACCAGACTTCTTTTTCTTCTGCGATCTAACTAACAGTTTTTCGGGGGCTCTTTTCTTTCAGACATAGATTCATGTTTGGTCGTTGATTTTGGAAGCAGAGGTGGTTTTCCACCCTACCAGCTTCTCTCCACAAAATGCATTTGATTCTTTGGTTAGTGTGTTTCTTCTTCAGGGGTGAAGTCCTTTTACTCGGTTCTCTCTGACGTCTGGTTTTGAGACTTACGGTCTATTGGTGTGAGGGAGCAAGCCATCTTAAGCTTCCTCATGAGCTATTCAGGCCGATGGATCCCCGCCTTGAGTCTGAGAGATGGTGTGCATCCATTTAAAGCAGGTGGGACCCTGCCAGTTTGTTCAGATCCTCTGCCAGCTGGCAGACACGTGGGTCATCCCTCAGGAAAGCCAAAGAGACCAGAAGGCTTGGCCTGCAGTTCTGGCCCAGCAATGAACGGTAGCTTCAGTGTGTAAAGAGACAGTATCTGACCAGGCAGGCCTTGTCCCTCACATCTCCCTTCAAAACTTCTGCCAGTGTCTATAATTTTTTACCAAAGGAAAACTTTGCATTTGTTTTTTTGTATTTTAAAAGAGCATGCATGCGTGTTTGCTCGTAGTGACGGAGGCATGTCTTCATGCTGGCAGAACACTGACTCCTTTTCCCACTTTACACGCTTGACCCCACGACCTTGTGTTCTCCCAAAGCTTCTACCACGAAATCCTCAGTCTCAATCCTCTGCCATGAATCTCCTGGATAATCCCGCAGGCCTCTGGATGTTAACAGACTGGAATGTTTCTCTCCTGTCTGGGAAAAGCTCCCTTGCTCTCAGCTAACTCAGAGGCAGGAGGAATTCATATGAATTTGAGGGCCTACTTCAAACTGCCTCCTGTGATAACGTCCCACAAAGCCTGGAGAGAATAATTAGAATGTCTCTCTTCAGTGTCCAGCTAGGAAGAGAGCACAGTCCCATTTTTATTTTTTTCCTGCCAAAGCCATTTGGAGCCAGACAGAGCCAGGAGCACGCCTGGTGGGAGGTTCAAAGCATAGCCGCCCCTTCCATGCTGAAGTTGGCCTCTCCAGAGAGAGATCCTCAGGAGAACCTAAGAAAGGAGATCTGTTGGTCCCACTTCGCAAAGCGACTGAGGCTCAGAGAAGTCAGCCGCTTTCTCCAAGGACGCCTTTGTGGTGAGGGGTAGAGTCTGTGCAGTTAGTTTTGAGTGAGCTGAACGGAGCTGAAAGGCTGTACCTGGCTGCGTGAGAAGAGAGTATGTACTAGGAGTTTCCAGCCCCACAAGCCATTTTGGACCCACCCCAGTGCCATGTCCCACCCCCCTGGAGGAGTTGTGCTCCTCTGAATTTGGTCTGTCTATTCTGAACTTTCATGTGAATGTAGCTACACTTTTAGGGAACAGTTTCTTTTGCTTAACATTCTTGTTAAGCAGATATGGCTTTTACTTTTTTTCTTTTTCTTTTTGTCTAGCATTCCACTGCACAAACGATATTCTGTTTATCTTCTCTGTTCTAATAATCATTTTGGCTTTTAAAGTTTGGATCTGCTGTGAACAAATCTGGTATGAAGTTTTTGGCTATGATATCTCTGAAGCGAGAATCCATTCATTTCTCTCTGGTGTTTGCCTGGCAGTGCGATGGCTGAGTGCCTTAGTTACTCCTCTCATGACTGTATCTGCATACCTGGCAAGATGACTTCTCAGGGAAGACGGGTTCATTTGGCCTCATGAGTTAAGCATACGGTTCTCCATGGAAGGGAAATGTTGGTGGTGAGAACAGCTCTGTCTACAGGGACAGGAATATGAAGCCGTTCCCTTTGGTTTTGTGGAGTGGGAAGTAGAAAAGGGCTAATGCTGGGCTGTGGCCATAAAACTAAGAAGTGAAATCTCAGGACTCAGATTATTCAAATGACTCATGTTTGAGTCACATCTCTGACCCAGAAGAGAGACATGAGGTTCTGAACTACCCAAAAAGTCAATAATAGATAAGTCTACATCTTGTAGGGTTGGTACCCAGAAGAGACTTCCTGATTAAGAACACGGACATATCATTGTCCCCTGTCCTAAATCAATCCAAAGGGTTCCATCAATAGCCTGGATAGGGAAATGAGCCTCAGGAACAGTTGTTCTGTGTGCTATTTTTTGTGTAAGTTTTGGAAATAATATAAAGCCTGCCAAAATGTCAATTAACACAACGGTCTCTTTGGCAGCTGCCCCACTCTTACCTCTGTAGAGAGTGCTCTGCTCTTCTCTGCAGTGAGGACAGGTATCTTCCACACTCCCTCTGTTCATCTTGCTTGACTTCATTTAAGGGAGACCACAACTGGGATCTCCATGGGAGTCCCAAGTGAGACAGTGGGCAACAGCATAATATGAAACATCCGTGCAATATCCGTGGAGAGGCACTGTGGGCACAAGAGCCTAGTGATGTGTGATTAACAGTCATCTGCTCTGATAGTCTTCGGGGCAGGTGTGAAGGCTGGACAGGGTCTGCTCATGGCAAAGTGGGATGGAGGGAAGTGAAGGGTTCTGGGCTCCAGTGGGAATGCTGTAGGTTGATTTCTGGCGACACTCTTTAGTCTCGGCTGTGTTTCTGGCCTTGGTCTGTGACTCTGGATGTGATTGGGATAATTGAGAGCTTATGCTCCACTCCCCAAAGACTGGTTTTAGCACACAAGCAACCTGCATTTTAATATTACTCCTTCTGACTGGAAGCATTTGGAAATGGTTCTTGCCCCCGCTTATAAAAGGTGGCGTTAGTTTATGAACATTTCGACATTGATTAATAAAATTCCGAACCCATTAACTAATGGGGAAATGCCAAACATTTTTTTTTCAGCCAAGAAAGTAAATGCAATAAAACCTATCCCAAAAGGTAAGTTAAATTATAGCTTTCACATTTCTCTCCTGATGGTCCCACCAGATGTTTTCAAATACAGGACACAGGCCCTTTTTCCTTTTTTTCTCCAGGGAAGCAAGAGTGAATACTTGGCTCAGAGAGACAATTTTTAGTAGTAGGTAGGGGGATGGGGAGGGACACACACACACACACACACACACACACACACAGAGAGAGAGAGAAAGGGAGAGAGAGAGAACCATGTAGCAAAGACTTGCTGGTAATCTGAAGACAGGAGAAAGAAAGCTTTTCCTCATCCTCACCAGTTATTCCCAGATCAACGTCAGGAATTTATTTTTCATTTTGAAAGCAGCCTGTAAAGTCTCCACCAGTCCCCTAAAGCCAAGGGCTGCCATCTTGCTTCTTCCTTGTCTGAAAGTCAGGACTTCCTTGCCACTGCACAGCTCTGTGGGGGAGGGTCATGCAGAAATCCATCCAGGGCAGGATAGCAGGATGAGCAGAGAAGTGTGGGAGCCAGGATGTCTCCCTCCCTGGTCTTCTCATGGCTCCCGGATTCTCTAGCAAATGGAAGTGTATTTTTAATCCTCCCCCATCTGTCTGCTTCAACTTCTAACCCAATATGAAAGGACATAAAGCAGCAAAAACACAAGGGCAGGATATGGTCGATCCCTCAAGGGCAGGGACATCCCTCTCCTTCTGTCACAATGCGCCAAATGAGGGCAGGCTCCACACTGGAGGGGATGTAGGGTGCCTGCTCCAGCTTTTACTCCTCCATGTTTGCTTTCGTGGGGCTGGGGGCAGAGTCCTCTATCCTGGCCATCCTCTGGCAGCACTGGGAAAGTAAAGATCATGGAGATGCCGAAATGGCAATTGTGAGTCTGTAGATGTCTGACAGGGAGAGCCACGTCTCAGTCAGCTAGCCCACCTGGGCCACTGCCACAGACCCGTGATGGTAGCCTGATAAAATACATTCTGCACGCCTCGCCCCGATACGGACGGGCATTCTGGGTGAGGGTGGGGCAAAGTGAGCCTTGCAGACAGAGTTAAAGACCAAAGGGAGAGGAAGGGATGGAGGAGAGCCATGGAGAAAGAAGAATAAAACCTAGACGGTAGTTGTTGGCAAATTTTTATAATTTTGTGATTGTGGGAGAATCATGTAGCATTTCTTAGCTTTGGAAAAATGGACATGCAGAAGAGAATATTGCTTAGGCAAGTGAGCTCTGAGACATACCCTGTATTCATCTCAATTCTGTCCCTCCGCTGTGTGACCTCAGGCAGGTAACTCAGTCTCTCTGCGTTCTAGGGCCTAAAGAGCTGCATAGACTAGAGGAGTGCATGGGGAAGAATTTTATCTCGAGCTTGGCTAGCTTCTGCTTCAGATGCCTTCATTGCTGCCGCCCTGACAGAGCACCTGACCACGAAAAGGGAGAGATGTTTTATCCCCTCCCACAGATTCAGAGAATTTCAGCGCACCCTGGTAGGCTGCTCCTCCTGGGCAGGACTGCTAGGGAGAGAGGCTGTCTGCGTCTTCACTCACCACAAAGCAGAGAGCTAGCCGCAAACAGAGACAGACATACTGCACAAAGGCCTGACTCACCGTCAGGTAGGCCACCCACGACTACAGCAGTTCTCAGCTTCCCCACACAGCACCATCACCTGGGCACCAGGCATTTAAACAAGATGGACATACTTTACTTCTGCTTTAAGTCATTTTGAACATACGTGTCGGAGACAGTGGTGCACAATTTTCTCCCACATTAAAAAAAAAAATGGTGGTGGAGTTTAACCTTTCCCATTGCAGGTTGAATGGAAATGTCCTCCATAGGCCCACACTTCTGAACACATTTTGTCCAACTGGTGGGCTGTGTAGGAAAGTTCTGGAACCACTAGGGGCTGGCGTTGAGGCTTTAAAGTCTGATCACACTTCCTGCTTACTCCGCATTTCCTAAAATTGGATGCAGTGTGACCAACAGTCTCCTGTTCCTGCCCTCATTCCTCCTTTACTTGTTGCAATGCCTCTTCAGCCCTGATGGGCTCTGTTCTCTAGGAACTGTCAACCGAAGTCAACCTTTAAGTCGCTCTCATTGATATATCTTATCACTAACAGAAAAAGAAAGTAAGACACTTATAACATATGTCAAAGATTCGACAATATTGTAAATATTTGTAATATTTATTGTGAGTGTTTTGTTTGTATGTGCATAAATGTACTATATATGTATAGTGTCCTTCAAGGCCAAAAGAGGTTGGAACTAGAGTTATAAAATGTTGTGAGTGTCCATGTAGGTGCTGGGAACTGAACCTGGGTTCTCTGGAGGAATAGCCAGTGCTCTTAATCCCTGAGCCATCTCTGCAGCTCCTATGTTGAGGATTCATATTTCCTTTAAAACCTGTTATGTTTGGTTTAGTTAAGAAAGGGAGATTTAGCTGCACTAATAACTCAGAAGTCTCATGGTTAACATGCAGTTTATTTTTCACACAAGACATGGCTGTGTGGGTGGGCAGAAGGGATGCTGCACACTGGCCTCTCTGAGGATTCAGGGCAAGTGCCTCCTTTTTCTCAACTTTTCCATGAGCTTGTTGGCTATCGTTGGAATGGTGGTGAACCTAAGTTTCTACTGAAGTGACACCGGGAAGTTTTCTGGAACGGAGCTACTCGGTTAAACTCTCTGTCTGCCTCCCTCAGATATGATTTTTCTTGTAGTTTTACTGTCAAATTTTTTTAAAAAAAATTTGCTTTGGGGGAAAATCAGAATAAAACAAAAGTGTATGTGTTTCCTCCTATGTACAAACTAGGTCCCTTCTTGCTCACACCAGTAGGAAGAGAATGTATTTATTCCAGAAGTTTCTCTCTCCTCATTTTTTCATATTGGTCTTATGAAATAGTCAAGTAGGAGGAGATGCTTGAAGGGTTCATATTGGCAAGAAAAGAATGTATTGGGTTTCCTAAGAGCTATCTGAGTTGTTTGACTTGGTCACATCTCTTCTTGTGTCTGCCTTGTTTCTTGCCACGCATGCACTGCTCAGGCAGGCTGGTGTCCAGTTAGTGTAGAAGGATCCCCACACATCACACTCACTGTTGACATCCAAACTGCCATTTCTGCCCTCTCACCACCAACGCTGAGGGTCCACATCTTTGCCAATCCAGGGCTGCTCACATCTGGAAGGCCAGTGAAAGCTACTCTGTTTTGTGTGCTGGTCTTCCAGTTTTCATTTGCCTTCTCTCACCCTTTGTTTGCCCAACATGTGACTACCTATTAACCACAGAAGGGGAAGTCTCTTGTCTTATGTCACTTCCTTAAGAAACTGATGTATTTTCCTCTTAAATCAGTGAAGAAAACTGGGTAGCCCGAAGGAATCATTCAACGAGAAGATCTTGAAAGCTTCATAGATTTTTATAACACGTAAGTATTATGGACCTAGTAAGTACCCATGGATTTGAGAAGTACCCATAGAATAGAAGCAAATTGGCCTTGCTTATAGTTTTTCTCCTTTACTGGGACAGATTAGAATGTTCAAAGTAGCTTTATAGAGACATTTCAAGAGCAACACAGAACAAGTGACAGTAACCATTTCATTAAAACTTGCCTCTTTCAGAGGACCCTCTATAGTAGGCTCTCATCCTGTTTCCTCTTTTCGGCCACTTCTGTGTCTCTCCTGTTTGCCATTCTGAATAACATTTAAGCATCCTACCTAGGATCCTCCTTAGTGTTTATCTTCGTTAGGTCTGTAGATTTTAGTATAGGTATCCTATATTATACAGCTATTATAGAGAGTTCTCTGAAAGGCTCCACCCAACAGTGGACCAAAGCAGATGCTCAGACTCACAGCCAAACTTCAGACAGAGCACAGGGAGTCTTATAGAAGAAGGGGGAGATAGAAAGACCTGGAGGAGACAGAAGCTCCACAAGGAGACCAACACAGCCAAAAAATCTGGGCTCAGGAGGTCCTACAGAGACTGATACATCAACCAAAGACTAGTCATGGAGAGGACCTAGACCCCTGCTTGGATGTAGCCCATTGGTAGCTCAGTCTCCATGTGGGTCCCTGAGTAAAGGGATAGGAGCTGTCTGTCATGAACTCAGTTGTCTGCTTTTTGATCACTCGCTCCTGGTGATGTGGTCTTGCCAGGTCACAGAGGAAGAGGATCCAGGCAGTCCCAATGAGACTTGATAAGCTATGGGCAGACAGCAGAGGAGAACTCCCCCTTTCAGTGGGCTAGGGGAAGGCTTGGTGGCAACTGCTTTTACTCACTAAGCCATCTCTCCAGCATTCAACACTGTAATATTTAAGATGTGGAGATGAAAAGATTAATAAAAGGTGAATTCAAATGATTTTTTTAACGGAAGTCCATTATATGCTGTGAATAACTTTCACTAGGGAAATGTCTCACTTGAATAAAGCATACTTACACACACACACACACACACACACACACACACACACACACACACTCACTCACCCAAACACCCCTATAGAAACAAGGGGCTTATGCAGCATCCTTGGAAGGAGGTTTCTGGTTTTGACCCACAGTGCTTTGGCAGACCACTCCTAATCTCAGGTCCTGAGTGCACCCTCTTAGCCTATACCACATGGGAGGATTTACTGGTGCCCTGACCTCATAACTTAATTTTCTTCCCTTTGGATTATGAATGTCCACTGGAGTTAGGTTGCGATAATATAGTTTGTCACTGTCTAAGATGCAGTGTTACATCTGAGACTTTTGACTGAGCAGAATAAATTACTGTCCTGATTTATTAATGGTATAAGCCCCAGGGTGGTGGTTTTATTTAAAATGAGAGGTAAGCTGCACACAGCAATGTGAAACATTGAATGAAAGGCTACTTGTAGAAAACATTTCCTGATTTTCTGTCCTTTTTCCATGGATCCAACTCTCTTCTTTCTAAGGGTCTGCCTGTACGGGGTGTCACCATCCTGAGCAAGAGCTCACTCAGTGCTCAATCAGTGCAGGTTCCCTCTTCACTCCCATCATCCTTAGACGTGTGGGCAGACAGCTCTCTCCCGGGCTCGCCTCTGCTCACTCTTTTTGTTTTCTTGCTTAGTCTTTTTAATAGTTTCTTTTTTTTCTTTTTACTTAACTTTTTCCCCTACATTTATACATGCATTTACATATGTAAATATGACCCGCTGAATCATTTTGTGTTGCTTGTACATGTGTGATTTTAGGCTGATCACTTAGTATCGGTTAAACAATTGCAGGGTTCATCCCTGGGGAAGATTGGATCTCCCCATCTCAGTAGTGGCTATTTATTTACCTGTAGCTCTTCTTGTGGGAGTAAGGCCTTGTGAGACTTCCCCCACATGGTGACATGTCGACTGTGGTGCTATTGTTCTAGCCTTGTTTAGGCAGCCATGTCTGTGAAGTTTCACGGATGCAGAGTCCCTATGTAAAAGATACAGTCTCGCGGCAGATATCCCGTTCTCTGCTCTAACACTATTTCCACCCTTTTCTTTCACGATGTTGTCTTCCTAAAGGTCCTGTAATTTGCTAGGCCACTGTTGGCCTGTCCTCCTGCCTTACAGACTAACCTTTTCCTTCTAGTCATGTATTGTATCTATGTATCTATGTATTGATTGGACATGAGTCAGCTAATCTTAATCTTACAGGAACACTTTGTAGTTATGTAAAAGTCATACGTCTAGTTGATTGGGACACAGTTCTGAATGTTTCTGTGCAAATTTTTTTTGGGTAAATTAACATTTAAAATGGTAGAGTGGGGAAAGCAGAGCACACTCCCTTGGATGGATGGGTTTTGTCTATTAGTTAAGTCTTCAACAGAACACAAAACTAGTTTCTCCCAAACAAAAGAAAATTCTGATGGTGGCCTTTGAACTTAGAACTCTGACATGAACTGATTGGCCTGCTCTTTAATTACCTCCCCCTGAGGGGGAAGCAGCATTACTAGGCCACAGAAGAAGACAACACAGCCACTCCTGATGAGACCTAATTGACTAGGATCAGAAGGAAGGAAAAGAAGTCCTCCCCTATCAGTGGACTTGGGGAGGGGCATGCATGCAAAGGGTGGAGGAAGGGAGGGATTGGGACGGGAGGAGGGAGAGAACCACAGGGAGGATACAAAGTGAATAAAGTGTAATTAATAAGAGACAAAAAAGAAAAAAAAAAAGAACTTAGAACCCACACCATTAGCCCTGCTCTGATCTTCAGCTACTGTAATCACAGAAGCCAATCCTCTTTTATTTTAAAGAGTGTTGTTTTCTTTTTCTTTGTTAAATGTATGTATTTAAGTGTCATATTGTTGCAGTACCTGTAAAGGCCAGAAGTGGGTGTCAGAGTCACTGGAGCTGGAATTACATGAGCCACCATGTGGGTGCCGGAAACTGAGCCAGGTCCTATGCAAGAGCACCAAGTGCTCTTAACCACTGAGCCACCTCTCCAGTCCTTAATGACTTATATCATTTTTTTTTTGTTTCTATGAAGAAACTTGACCAGCACATGTTGGTATTTTATGATTCTCTCATTTTACTGGTGTAATAACTGGGTCTAGAGGTTAGCCAGCTTGTCCAAGGTTGTCATAAGTACCAGTAAGTGGTGGAGTTGGAATTCTGCCTGACTCCAGAGTCTGTATTCTTTAGCATAGGGTCAAATGCATGTTGGCTTAAAGGGATTGTATTTAAAGAAGGCTGCCAACACAATGGCAGGGAGAGCTTTGAGACTTCACCAGCCCTGTTGGCACCTTTGGTCTTGTGGGGGTTTACATTTTCCGTTGGCACAGTGTTATGATTTCCAGAGGCATTTTATTTTGGTTTTGGAGGTGCAATTGTAGGGCCAGAAGAATGAAGTAGGCAACCAGCAGCAGGAAGAAATACCCCGCCCCCACCAAAATACACACACACACACACACACACACACACACACACACACACACACACGCTGGTTGCTGCCACTGTATTTCCAGCCTCTCAGGTCATCAGGCATAGAGAGTGTTTAAAGTTTTAATAGGCTTAGAGGTGGCTCTGGAGTCCACCAGCATCTGTACTCATCTGTAATTTATGGCCGCCCTGATTTAGTTGGTTTACTACATTGTACCTAAGAGTATTCTTTGAGACTTGGCACCGGGTGTAGGGTTTCACCATTCAGCTGCGTTTTTGTCGACTATTTGGCTTCATTTCTTTCTTTTGGATGACATTCTCAAATACTTAATTTAAAGCTTTGGTCTGGAGCACACTTTATCAGACTCCCTCTGTGTGCCAGGAGACTCCTTTAAGGTATATTCTATGGATGCTAAATGCCCACACACTACACATCTTCTTCTGAATCACCCCTAAAGGGACCACATATCCAAACAGCAGGAGACAACGTATGGAGCGTTTAGACCGCATGATTTGTGTGGCCGCCTGCCTCTCCCACACCCTCTGTCTGCTCTGATTTCAGTAGAAGGGAAATTCTTTAGTAAGTGGAGAGATGTGGGTGATACTGCTTAACCAAAGCATAAAATTTATGTCCTTTGCAAAAGCAAGAGAGCCTGCTTTGTTCCGAGGGAGGTGAGGAAATGTTTGGCCTCCATTGTTTGTTCAGTCTGACCATGCCCCCAAGATTAAACCGGGTGATTATGAGCATAATTTATCCTCCTCTCAAGTCTGTCAGCATGTTTGTGGGTGTGGGGTGTTGTGTTTCTTTTCAAAGAGAAGATCCATACCTGGCCAAGTTAGATTTAAAGCCATTGGTAAAGTCCCGAGGCAATGGATTGGGATTTTCCTGTAGAATCAGGCCTGACCATTCCCTTTTTATCTCATTTTAGACAGGTTACCTTTGCAGGGCTAAGTTTCCAACTGTTCTGAGGCCCATGTATAATGAAGATATAATTCATCTATTTTATGATAAATAATACACTGTAATCATGAAGGCTCCTAAAAACTGTGATCCCAAAACAAAAGAACTGCGATAGGGTTAGATCCTCCATTCACATAATCTATCTTTCTTTAAGGTGTAAGGAGGAATTAGACATCAAAATAAATCTGTTAACTTTATTCTTTGTTTGTTTGTGTCTTTCTTTTTATTGATTTCATGCTTCCAGAGGAGAATGGGAATTTATGTTGTAAGAGTAAAGTGTCAACTTCTGTCCATGTTTCCTTAAGAGCTTGTCTTCCCCACCCCATGATGCCCTGCGCCAACCGGGAATCCTCGGAGCCATAGCTGTTGCAGCCCACCTTTGCTCTGTATTGCTGACCCTTTCTTCAGCCTCCTTGTGTGGAGACGCTGAATTTTGTTAATGCCACTGTGAACACTAATAATTGAGGTGTGGATGTTGTTTATCTAAGACCCTTGACTTTTTTAATGTGAGCTTTCCTCCTTCACTCCAATCTAGATGGCAGGAACACAGAAGTTATCACAAATCTGTAACAGAGAATATCCAAAGATGCTTTAATAAGGAGCAAGTGATAAAACAACAAACAAACACACACACATAGGCACATGTTGGTCTAGAAAAAACATAGTTACTGTCAAATGATTAAAAAAATAATATGCACAAGTGTGTACATCTACATGAGAAATTTATACAATGATTCCTCAACATCCGTGGGAAGTGTTTATGCACCAACTCTTATCACACTGAAACCCAGTCCTGTGACACTCAAGTTCCTTATACACTCTTACAGTTTTCTGCTTAGCAGTAGTTTCATTGCTGCGAAGAGAAACCATGACCACTGCAACTCTTACAAAGGAAAACGTTTAGTTAGGGCTGGTTTGGTCCATTATCATCATGACAGGAAGCATGGCAGCCTGCAGGCAGACATGGTGCTGGAGGAGGAGATGAGAGTCTTCCATCTTGATCCGCAGGCAGAAGGAGACTGTGCCATGCTGGGTGTAGCTTCACCATATGAGACTTCAAAGCCCACCTCTACAGTGACACACTTCCTCCACACCTATTCCAACAAGGCCACACCTCCTAATAGTGCCACTCCCGATGGCCAAGCATTCACACACCTATTCAAACCACCACGCTTACATACAGCAGCATAGCATTTGCATACAGTATGTAACTTTTTTATAATTTAAATCACCTTTGTATTACTTGTATTGTATTACATTGTATACAACATCAATGCCACAGAAAGGGTTGTCATATTGAGAAGAATATCAAGGCCTCAAAGATCTACATGCTTAATAATGCTTTATAAAGAATATTTTGGATCTGACATTGGCTGAATTCAAAGCTGTAGAACCCACAGATATGAAAGGGTTATTATATCCCTCCACACACAGAGAATTATAAAAATACAAATAGGATAAAATAAGTAATTGATAACTTATGTTGGATTGATAAGTATCATGAATCATAAAATTATATTGGGTATAGTTTGTACTAGTCTTATGACTTACTCTCTAAGTTTAACATCAGATTACAGTAAAAAATTTAAATTTTGGTGATCAAAAAGAATGTGCATAGGTAAATTTTCATATTGGTGTTCTTTGGCGGCTAGCAATGATAACCTCTGAATTGTTTGTTTCTGTTAGGCAGACACAGGACTCATGTTCCTGGTCATTGTCAACAGGTGGGTGGCTAAGGCTGAGAGTGGTCCTGTAAACCAGGAAGAACAGGGAGGGGGGTGCCTACCAGGAGAAGTATGTGAGATGAGCTGGGGTGGGGGGCACAGATTTGTGGACAGAGTGTAGTAATCAGGAGATTTTAAGTGTTCTAGAAAAATAAACTTTTCCCGTTCAGACATGCGTCATATATTTTTCTAAAGCTTGCTCCTTTCCACGAGAAAGTCAAAAGTGCTTTGCAATCAAGCACGTGTTTCTTTGCAGTAAATAACAATTTCTTCTATGGGAACCACTAGGGCATAACACCCCGTTCCTACATTTTACCCTCTCTGCAACCCTGAGAGATAAGACCACTTACGGGTCTCAAGTCTAGTGGCTTCTGCCTGTCAGTGAGCCAGCACTTACCTGTGCAAATGCTCAGGACTCCAGAAGCCACTAACAAGGAACTTCCTGGAGGGGTGAGGTGGAGAGACAGCACTGTAGATCAGCCAAATCCATTCTCCTGCTGCTGCCGCCCCACCACCTCTGCTGCTGCTGCTGCTGCTGCTGCTGCCTCCTGCCAACTCATCCTGCACGCTCCCTGGGGCAGTCACTCTGCACATCACAAGGCAGCCAAGTGTCACTTGGTTTTGGCAGAGGCAATGTAATAAAAGACACAAACAAGCTTTTTCCCCCCTTCCTTTTCCCTTGTTCTATCATATTCCACTGCAAATACATCAAAGAAAATTGCAATTTCCAGCAACATTTTTAAATACAAGTGCAGTCTTCAAATCTTGATGGAAAATACTTATAAAAGTTAAAAGTAGAAAAACTCATGAGATTAAATAAGAAAAATGAAAGATAAATGAAAATCAACCTATATTTGTTCTCTATGTCTGACAGAACAAAATTCCATAAACTTGGGTTGCTTATGATGACAGAAAAATATATACATATATAAACATATATGTGTGTGTATGTATGCATGCATACATGCATGTATGTATGTATGTATGTATCAACCTGGAAGGACAAAACCTCCAGATCAAGGGTGAGCCAGTGCTCTGTGTGACACCTGTGTGCCTTCTTCTCTGACTGTCTGTGGAGGTTTGGCTACTCTTTGTCACTCTGTGGACCACAGTGTTCTCTGCTTCATATATGTATGTATGTATACATACATACATATACCTGGAATGTCTTGCATTTTTAAGAACTTCAAAAAGTGTACCATAAGGACTAAAGTTGCAGGAGCATGATGTCCTTCAAGAAACATAGGTTTGATTAGAGGCTTTGGTATGAGGAACTTGTTTTACTCGAAAATAACGTCTGTGTAACAGTCAGTAAATATGCTTTTGTTCTGCTGTCGGAGACTCAGTCCTCCGAGGCTGGCTCTCCCTGTTTCCAGCAAGGTCTTGAATCATCCTGGACTGAGCCTCTTTCCTTGATTTTCCAAAACCAACAGGAAAAAATAAAATCTGTTCAGGGACCCAAACCCTGATATAGCTCTCTACCATGGTTATATTGATATTAACACTGTTGGGTACTTTGAAATCTGTATTGAAAAGACAAATCCATTCTCTTTGTGTGTCACATGAAGAAGTGACCATGAGTTGGAATGATGGCTCAGCTCTAAGTGCACTGGCTGCTCTTTCAGAGGACCCAGGTTTGATTCCCAGCACCACATGGCAGTTCATAATTGTTTTTAAGTCCAGTTCTAGGAAATTCAATGCCCTCTTCTGGCCTTTGTGTTTAGACCTGTGTGGTGTAAATTCACACATACATATACATTTAAGTAAAAATATATCTTTTTTTAAAAACTATTATTAGTTTCAATTTTATTACCAAACCTGTGGCTGCCTTGCTTGTAAGCCTTTTCAAAGAAGCTGAGCTGAAAGTGCCCTTCAGTTGGGTGTTTATAGCTCTGCTTCTGGGTTGGTCCAAATTTCCCATTTTCTTATTCTTCTTATTTTTTTTAATTCTTTATTAATTACACTTTATTCCCTTTGTATTCCCCCTGTGGTTCCCTCCCTCCTCCCATCCCAATCCCTCCTTCCTCCCCCCTCTGCACGCATGCCCCTCCCCAAGTCCACTGATAGGGGAGGACTTCTTTTCCATCCTTCTGATCCTAGTCTATTAGGTCTCATCAGGAGTGGCTGCATTGTCTTCTCCCCATTTTGCTCTTTCTGACTGTCACACACCGACAGAGCAACTGACCATCCACGAACGCATCACTGCTGATACACACCCAGTGCTACCCATTTAAAGCTGAGTCAAATTGTTAATTTGGAGGAAATACTTCAGGTGCATGACTGACATGAAGTAGATAGATACAGTATTAATATTTTACTGCAGCCATGTTTACTATATCAGAAACACTCAAGCAGAATTTTTCTCTGCCTCAGAGGCTAAAGTTTGTAATCAAATGTAGTTACCCTTGAATGTTGGTAAATACCTTGGTTTCAGTCGCATTCACCGAAGGGACATTTTCATGCCTGTAATGACTGCCGTGGCTCTCCTACATGTTTCACTGGGCATAACTGAATCCATCATTTAGAATTCCTACAGTTCCCTCTTGTTACCAGCGGGGTTAGCTCTAGCAATTTGACGAGTGAAGGACATGCCCCAAAGCCTGGAACTCTGTGCTGGTTTAGATTAGAGGGCTCTGTCCTTGCAGTCTGAGAGCCCGTTGCAGCACACCTAATTTTTCTCTGCTCTCGTGGCAACACTTGTGAAAAACCTGTCAGAGATTAAGCTGCTCAGTCTCACCTTGAACAAAAAAATATTTTTTTTCCAGGAATGTTTAATTTCGGGGGTGTGAAAGAGAAGGAAGATTAGCCTGTTCTCAAGCAGCATGGCAGGGAGACTCTAGGCTCTGGGAAAGTCTTCAGGGAGTGTCTACAAAAGCTGAATCTACATACATGCATGCACACATATGCACACGCATACACACATACAAACATTCATGCATGCATGCATACATACATACTTACATGCATACGTATCTGCATACACACACACACACACTCACACACACACACACTCACACACACAGAAGCAGGCAGTGAAATGCAGTGCAGGAAATGAGAAAAACCCTACAACTTGAGAGCCAAGTACTTGTGGCTTGATGCATCCTGCATCTTATTTTCTTTGATTTTTCCAGAGGGCGGGGGAAGCTGGCAATGCAATAGAAGAATTGCAAGCAATGTCGTCTGCCTTTGCCAAGATATAAATACAGAAGAAACATTTGAAAGGACCATGTACGGTATCAAATTATCTGCAAAGACAAAGAAAGTAATGACTTACATTCTCCATTCCCTGGCTGGGTGACTCAACGAAGCAGAAAGTGGAGCAGTCTGAGTCTGGTTACCCCACAATGAGGATGAAAGGCGTGGAGCTGGGCCGAGCCGACTGGACGAAGCGCGAGCTGACTGTTTCCTCGTGTTCATTAGGATGGATAACTAATGTTTATATTGGCTTGGGACACTTCACCTGGCCACAGGTGGTGTGAGGGCACCCAGCGGTACAGGGTCATACGCAGGCAGCGGCTGAATGCACTAGACGAGGCATCCTTGACTCACCTGACTTGGAAAGCTAGTTATTATTTTATCGAAGCTAGAAGTCATGACACAACCCACTCAGCCGTGTTGGTTCTAAAAACCAATGTCTGTTTACTTGCTTTAAAAGGTCTTATTTAGTAAGTACAGGCTCCAGGGGGCAGCTTCCTTCCTCCATGTGCAGCCAGGACTCAACACAGGGCACAGGCCGCTACTTAGTAATGATGTATTTTTAGTAAATAATGAATGAATACAAAGGTACCAGACTTCTAAGGCTGAGAATACTGGCTTGAATACAACACCCGTTCTCATGCCTTTCTTCAAAATCATAAACAAACTTTTATGCCAGGAAATATCAAAGAGAAAAAATATCCCCTATTTGAGAAGGGTAACGTGAACCGGATGTGCACTGTTGTTTGGCCCCAAGCGTGAGCAGAATGGAACCTTTGGCAGCAGAACTGCCCGCTCCTTTGCCGGCTCGTCGGGAGAACTGGGCTAGCTGTGTGGGAAGGCGTTTGCTTTTATTAGCCTCCACGTTGGTTGCTCAACTTGAATCAACCCGACTCAAGAGCAGGTCCTTGAACAACAGCGGTGAGGCCCCTGTTCTATCGGCGTCCTAGTTCACTACCCAAGTGGGGCCGCAAAGCGTGACCGTCTCTGTTAAGCAGAACACAAGTGGGCAGGAGAGTGAGCGTCGAGTCCCCACGTAGGATTCTGGGTGCGGAAGGAATTCGGAGGGGGAAGACGAGAACAGTAGGAGCGATGTGAGCACTGTCCTGGGAAGGCAGAGCACAGAGAGGACACGTGCTGCCACAGTCAAAGTCTCCGGGACGACCGCGCAGCCTGCTGGCATGGAGGGGGCCGGCAGGCTCCGGGACAATGCCCAGGAAGGGCTGTTGCCGCAGGAGAAACCAGGGTCGCAGGGAGGAGGCAGCATGCTAGGTGTGGCATCCTGGACGCTGAGCTCCTGAGGGGCGTCCGCTGGCGTGTCTGTTCAGCCTCCCGCACTGCTCTGCAGCCCGCTGCTGTCCTTTTCTCTTCTTTATATTGGAGACAAGGAGAGGGATTTCTGTAGAGGTACGTTCCACAGCCACCTACCTCAGTCACTTTCCAGAAAGGGACTCTATTGGCTCCCATGTCTTCTATCAGGAAAGAGCTCACCACAGAACAAAGCAAGCTCTGATTTACTGTCTTCCCTGGGAACTGTCTGGTGGCAGTGCCCGAGAGCCCTGTGAAAGCGACTTCAGGTCACAGTTTTTGTTTTTTTCATCACCAAAAAGCTCTTTAGTAAAAACAAAACAAAAAAGTCATTATCATGAATATAGGAAAGTAGCTGTCACTATTTTAAAAGGAGAAAAAGTGACAAATTTGGCGACAGAGCCCACAGACGCTTGCGGAAAAAAAAATCGGGCCTCAAAAGGACATGAATCTGTCCACCTTCATTGTCCTGCCACCCACCCCAGAGTCTCACTGTGTCTGTCGTGGTGAGTGTGGAGTTCATGGTGAGGTCAACCCGAGGGCAAGGGGGCCTGGTTTCCTCTTCCCAGAACAGGAGTCAGGCTCCTGAGGCACCTGTGGTTCAGATCTGCAGAGCACGCTCTGATACCCAGAGTTCTTTGCTTTCATTTTTCCATCTCTCTAGAAGTCTGCATTGTCCATGGTCCCCTCACTGACTTTGAAAGCTCCTCACAGAAATCTAACGGAGACGGCACGGTTTGCAGTGGCTTCTTCCTAATCTTGGAGCAAGCCAGGCCAGTGGCGCTCTGCAGACGGAGCTTGGGGAGGCTCAGTGAGGCGAAGCTGCTTGCAGTCAGTGCTTGCAGTTTATCTCCGGGATGTTGTAAGGATGTGTTCCGAGCCCTTTGAGTGCCATGAAATTAATACAGGCATTTATGAGGCAGTTATGAGAAACTTCAGCTAGAGTTGAACTCTGCAATTTTTCTTCTTCTTTTTTTCTTTTCTTTTTTTTAATCTTCAGTTCCACCAAAGACACACTCCAAGACATGTGGCTAGAAATGACTTCTCCCTTGGCTGAAATCTCCATGTTCTAAATTTCTTCTCATTTCCCCCTCTTTGTTTCCATACTGTTTCTGTTGGCCCCCCTCTTTATTATGAAATTTATATTTGGCTCATCTTGATCTTCCGATTTTCATGTTTTATTCCTTTCCAACTGGCACTCACTCTTCGGCCTCAAAGCAGGTCAAGCATTATCATCCCCTTCCCTGCTCCTTCTGCTACTCCTCACCCTCCTTCTCCCCTTAGGCCTTTTTGCAGCCCCCCCCCCAGCAGAGCTTAGCCCCTCCCCTTCATCCACCTCAGGGCCATTTCCCCTGTGCATTCCTGCTTCTTCCTTTCCATCCCATCCTAACTGCTCTTGTGGAAACCTGCTGCATATTGTTTTTCTAACCTTAACCTAGCACTACCCGTAATTTCCCCGTCAGCCACAGAGGTAATATCTCTGCATCTTCCAGATCTTCCCATGATTCTCCTACAAGGGGGAATAAAAAACCCTTAGATAGCTTTAATGAGTTTATCTGACATACAATGAGCTCCATGTTTAATATAAGTGACTGTATGAGTTCAGACACACAGGTACAGCCATGATCCCACCTACACAACTGGCCTAGTGAATGTATCCATCCACGGCAAAGTTTCCCATGTGCCTCTTACATTTGTAGGAGTAGTATATAATTTTACTAAAGCCAGGCATGAGATGTTTAACCTCAGCTGGCAGCTTGATGGAATCTGGATCACCTGGGAGACAGGCCACTGGGCACACTGGTGGGAGACTGTGTTGGTTAGACTAAACGAAGCGGGAAGGCCTGCCTGCCTGATGCCGCTCCCTGGAATCCTGGACTATGCCTAAAGGAGAAGGTGGCTTGAGCTCCAGAGTTCTGCTTCCTGACTGTGGACGCCGTGAGACCAGCGGCCTCAAGCTCTGCTTCTGCTTGCAGCCAAACAGCCCTCTGCCAGGCATTCGATCTGAGCAACAGGGAAGGGGCTTAAGACAAGCTGCTGTTGTTACCAGGGAAATGAAGGCTCCATTTTGAGCTTTCACCTCATCAATAACAGTAATTTAGAACAGACTTAGAGGAAAGGTTGAGGAGCAATTTTATTAGAACTTTAGGAACAAGAATAGGACGGGCAAGCTGAAAGTGTTACCAGCTACTGGGAGGAGAGGGGTGATGAAGAGGGACCGCCATGCCTTTTGCAAAGGAGGCTGGCAAGCCGCTGCCACCTGCAAATACAAACCAACGCCATAATTAATTATCACTCAAAGCCGAGCAGATGGATGCTATAAAGTGACAAGAATATGGAGAAAACCAGAATAGGATGGTTCTTGAAATATTAAAAGTGGGACTGTTATTATTTTATTGCAGGCATTCTGTGTGTGGACCCAAAACTCCTGAAAAACTGTTGGAAGAGATGGGATCATATTATTTAGCAAGCTCTCCTTAGACAAGGCTTTACCTTCTTATAAAACAAACCAAAGGTTCCAATGCCATAAAGCTAAAAGCAGAAACCTCGGCACATTCTTGCTTTAACCAGAGGCTGCCAAGTTTGCAAAGCAGCACATATAAATGAAGAGTTGGCGTGCTTCATGTATCTCAAATATGTCACACTTACAAGGAATGTGTAACAGCAAGGGACGTGTAATTAAAACTATGTTTGCATTCTTAGTCCTGAGAAGAAATGGGGAATCCTGGGATAACTTTTAAGAGTCACATCTATTTTATAACCACCGAGAAAATGTTGGTGGTTTCTTTTTCAATTAGTTCTTTCTAACAAACAAAGGAATCAGAAAAATTCTGTCCAGGAAAATAGTTAAAAAGAAATTATGGCATCTACATATTTAAAGTCATCATTTTCTTACTTTCCTTTTTTCCTGCATGCACATATACACCCACACATGCACAGACACGCATGCACACATGTGCACACGCATGCGTCCTTCAGCAGTCCTGGGTATTGACCCAGGGTCTTATATATGTTAGACAAGCGTTTGGTCGCTTAGCTAAATCCCTAAATCCCTCCTGTCTTTACTACATGAGTGTGCATCGCCACTGGTCACCTGCTCATTAACATTTGTAGGTGAGGGAACACTTGGCTCTGGCCCTTCTTCTAAGCCTCTTCACAAAAATCAGAGCAGGTTCCCAGGGCATAGGAAAGAGGGGAGACGGTGAGGTCAAGCGTCTGCCTTAGACAGGACAGGCATGGTGTCCATCTGTGGGGTAGCTGTTTTCTTAATGTCAGTGGAAAAATACTCTGACTCCCACCTGAACTGTTAAACATCTGCTCATTCTCTAAACAGTGTTTATTGAATTCTTACTGTTTCAGCCTGGAAGTAAAACCGGGACTTGATCTTATCAAACCCCGTTACAGAGATTGAGAACATTAAATGAGAATTACTTAGGTCATTAAACGTAGTCAGTGCAAAGAGACACAAAATACCAAGTCATGCATGTAGCGTGTTTCCTCCTGATTCTACCAGCCGACACAGGACTGTCTCCCATTCTTACGACTCTTAGAGCAGAACTGCAGAGGGAAGTAAGACTTGAGGCTTGGAGGTAGGAACTCATGTCTCACAGCATCCAGAGATGTCTGCAGGAACCTGAGTCTGGCTAGTGGACCTATTTCTAATTTCAACGTGATGGCCAATTACTTCATGGCCTCAGAGAAAGGGTGGCAAAGAAAACAATGAGAGCAAAACAGGCAATTCCTCTTTAACCCCACTCCCACTGAACTGAATGTCTTCCTGACTGGGAGTCAGTCATGCTCTTCCCTCTTCCCGATGAAGTAACTGTCAGCTCTGAGGTGCCTTTTCGGAGCCCAGATGCCTCTGTGTGTTGAAACAACGAATCAGAACGCCCACTCCAGCTCAGGTGTGTTCTTTCAGGAGCACTAGGAGGCATGTGTGTTCACCAGGACTCCCATAGAGCACCTGGGGAGGTGCTCAGAGATCCACTTTTCTTCAACACTATGTCAGTCTCTCACTATTTTGGCTATTAGGCTCCCAGATAGGAGGATGCATAAACACACAATAAATGTGACTCCTTAGAGGGGAAAAATTAGCTTTAGTGTGGACTAAGATGGGGGCCAGGGAGGTAGCTTTGAGAGTACAGCACTTGTGAGCAAGCATGAGGACCTGAGTTTGAATCTCAGAACCCATGTAAAGCCAGGCACGGTTACACACACACACACACACACACACACACACACACACACACACACACACACCTGTAATCCTGTGTTTCTGTTGTGAGATTTAAGGCAGAGATAGGAGGATTCCTGGATGCTTGTGGGCTATCTTGCTTGATATAAACAGCAATAAACAACAAAAAGACCTTGCCGCAAACAAGGTGGGAGGCAAAGGCTCCTCTGAGTTTGTCTTCTCTCTTGCAAGTGCGTATGCCAGCAGTCACACATACGAATGCATGTGCACAGGCACTTATAAGCGCGCGCACACACACACACACACACACACACGTACAGTGATTTAAAGCAACGAAACAAGAAGGAAGGTGTAGTGGAAGGAGATGATTTGTTCAAGGCTGACTTGTATTTTTATATTTTAAATTCATAAGGAACATTTTTTTCGTGTAAAATCAATCTGTCATCATTCATCATAGAGAGTTCCAGGACACAATAGGCTATAGAGTGAGGTCCTCTGTCAAAAAACAAAAAACAAAAAAAAAAAAAAGAAGAAGAAGAAGAAAGGAAGGAAGAAAAGGAAGGGAGGAAAGAAAGAAAGAATAAAAGAAAGAAAGAATAAAAGAAAGAAAGAATAAAAGAAAGAAAGAATAAAAGAAAGAAAGAAAGTCTGACCAAATTCTCAAAGCAAATTCAGATTTATTTCTAAGAGAGATCTGAGAAGGGAGGATCAAGGGTAGGAATCACCACCCAACCCCAGGTCAGGTGGTGCCTGAAGACATCCTGGGAGGTTGGCGATGTGGCCTTTTGTGCAGAAAGTCAGTGCAGTGCCTTACTGAAGTGATGGAGGGCAGCAGCCGCAGCAGCAGCAGCCGCCGCCACAGTGCTGTCCCTCAGTGAGGCAGAGTTCGCCCTCCTGCTGGTTCAGTGATGTCTTTGACTGAGCAGGTTCTGTAGTCATGGTGGGATGTTCTCACTGAAGCTGAGCTCTATCACTCTTCTGACCTGGCATCTCACTGTCTCCCCACAGATTCCCTGGGGTGGGGGAACCATTCTGCATGGCAACTAGCCTTTCAAGCAGCCACTGTGAAAGCAGGTGTGAACTAGTCTTGGTGGGGCTGAGAGCTGAGCCCTGTTCCGCAGCCTTCGGTACCCACTCCAGGGCCCCAGGCCTGGAGAGAAGACCAGGAGGCCACTGACTCACACAGAGCCTAAAGGGCGGTCACAGACTGTCCTCTGCATACAGGTCTGTCCCAGCAGCCTCTTCCAGGCAGAGGCTGTGCTTTCTGTTTCTGTTGTGGGTGCATGGAGTTCTGCCTGGTGCTGGATTCTGAGGTGGGTCATAACAAAGTTTGTTTCTATGAGCAGAGTCAAACACAGGATTTCTGCTTCCTGTAGCTATTTTCTAAACTGGGCACAAAAGAGAGAAAGCAATATTAGGAGAAAAACCAGAAGGTTCTTATTAAGAAAGTCTAGAAACAAGTGACCTTAGTCAAACTGTGTGACTTTGAGTAAATTTCTCAGTTACTCTGGGCTCAGGCACCTCATCAATAAAGTGAGGACATTGATAGTATTAAAGAATTCAGAATAGGAATAACTAATTAATCTTTGCTAGCTATTGTTTAGAGTGAATTTCTGGGGTCAGCAGGCCTCCCTGTCTTCTGTAATGCTTTCCCTGCTTTGTTTCCAAAGCAATTTAAAATGTTTCTTACACCCTGGCTCAAATGATGCATTTGTATAGGTGCATATGGTTATTTAGGATTAGAGAACACACTGTATGATTGATCCCAGTCAACCAGCCCAGGCTGATCTGTCCTTTTGTCCCCCAAGAAGCCAGTGTCTGGGAATTTGAATACCCTTGTTTAGTGAAGTGAGGGTTCCATGGGCTCTTGTGGTGGGCTGGAATCTCCACAGGCTCCATCACTTGGAGAAAAATCCATGGCGTAGAAATACTAAACTGCATTTCAATTCACAATGATGGAAGTCTTCGAAAAATATGTTTGTCTAATTTTTTTTTGAGACAAGATTTTTCTGTGTGGCCCTGGCTGTCCTAGAACTTGTTCTGTAGACCAAGCTGGCCTTGAACTCACAGAAATCTGCTTGCTTCTGCCTCCTGAGTGTTGAGATTGAAGGATGTGTGCCACCACAGCCCAGTGCTTGTCTAACTTTTTAAAAAATTCAATTTTCTCAGGTGGTCTGAATAACTTAGTTTGTTGAAAATCAAGACCATTTGGTTTGGAAGAGTCCTTTGCATCTGATTTGCCCTTACCGTATCTCCTTCCTTCTAAGAAACTCAAAGGTTTGAGGCAGTGAAGCCATGATGGGAGATTTTCAACAATGTCAGAAGAAAGGCAAAAGAGAGTCCCAGACAGGTCTGGACCTCTGTGTTCCATCCTAGAAAGCATCAAAACTAACAACAGAACTGACTCCATTTAAAAAGTTATATCAAGTTAAAGATCAGCCTCAATGTGATGCTGTTTGTGTTAGACCTTGTGCTAAGAGCTACGGATGGAGACTTGGCTCTGAGTGAGCCTACATCTAGCACAGATGCTCTCCTGCTTGAAAGGAATCTTCACATGAATGGTGCACCAGGACCCTACCTCGTGGTGTCAGTGTCCAGCGCAAACCTGTGTGAACCTAGGCTTGACACAGGGCAGTGTGAAGTTTGAGGGAAGGCCTGAGCAGGCTTCATGGCTGGGGTGATTGTGCTCCCACATTTGGAAAGCAACTGGCTGAGGACGGAGCTATCAGATGTCTAAGTTCTGCGGTCCAAATAGTTTGCTCCGCATGGCTTTGATTCCAGAGCCTCCCTTGCTGATTTTAATTAGGTGGAATCACACTTTTTGATGAGTTATTCATTGATTCTTAAGCAAGAAGATGGCCTGAAGCACTGCTCAGTTCCCAGGAATTTCTCAAATGCTTTTTTCTGGCTGTGAAAACTGTCTTTCACATCCAGGAAAAACATGGAGGGCTTATTTAAGGAAAGCGATGCCTAGAAACTGTCAACTTTATATCACTATAAACTATATAGATATGAAAACAAACTGCCTTAATATGATTATATGCGTTTTCTCTTTGGTATGCGCATGTATAGATCTGTGTGTAATCAGGGAACCTCCACTCCCAAACCAGTCCTTCATTAGACTGTCATGAAGGATAAAGCTCAGAGGGGAGGCACAGGGGTGGGGAAGGAAGGTGTGTGTGTGTTTAGGCCAGCTGCCCTGTAGACACACTCTCATGCATACTGATTTGGAAGGGTGCCTCTCTGCTAGGCTTTTTACTCCTTCCCTGAGGTGCACAGCTTTCCAGTGACTGAGAGCTATTTCTAGCTCTCCCATCCAGCAGTGGGAAAGAGGCAGCCAACAGATAGGAATTAAGTTAAAAGGAATGATGGGCACCCTGTCGCCCTGTCTCTAATGTGGCAAAATTAAAGGTGGGAAACTCAGTGGTGGAGGTCAGAGAAGATAGAGAGGGAAAGGGTAGAGTCACTGTTCACTCAGCTACTTCTTACCTCAGTACAAGGGCTACGTGAGGCCCTGGGTTAGCCTTTAACAACCCTAAGTTCATGAGTTTGTGCATTAATTTATTTAACAAATATTTGAGAAATGAACAAAATGTATTTCAGCCCTGGGACTCATTCAGCTAAGACAAATAGTCAGGAGGTGTAGTCCTCGAGGAGCCCCATAGATCTAGGCGAAAGAGAGAAGAGCTGTGACAGAGAGCAGGTTTCCAGGCATTTCCAAAAGGCAGGGGCAGGCAGAGCTTTGAGGAAGGAATTTGACTAAGGTCTCGTTGATAAGAAAGGAACCACCCCAAACCATCTTCTCCCTGGATCTCCCAGATTGACCCAGACACTATAATCACCTCTTCCTTCTTCCTAGTTCACCACGTTTGGGGACCAGTTAGCTCAAAATAGCTCAAGTTTTATTCCATTGCTACTGCAACTTTAACGACAACATTATCACATTCTTTCTGAAAAGATTCTGTGCTGTTTACAGAAGTGTATAACATCATTCAGTTTTGAAACTTGGAAAGAATTTTGGGAGGTATGGGCTAGAGAGCATAAAGTTTCTTCTATGTTTAAAAAAGATCATACTTGTTATCAAGTACTTTGCCCCCACATATCAGATGCTACAGTGGAAGGGAAGCTAGAGGAAGCCCAGTGTGCAGCAGGCAGCAGTGTCACCTGGCAAAGTCTTGGAGAGCAGCATGGACCTCCTCCTGTTGTACTAACTGAGCATCACTCCCAAGTAAGTTCTCCCACATGACCATGAAGAGGCCTGCTCAAGGACTGTAAGGATGCTCACTTCAGTGCTGTTTGTGGTGAAGGGTTGACAGTGGTGCTCACAGTCAGCATCTGTCCAGATGACAGGGCAGACACAAGCCATTAAGCATTGTGTATCTGGGAACAGTAAACTGTTGCAAATGAGATGCTGAGCAAAACTGATAAAAGACACTACCATAGCACATTGTAGAACATATTGTGACATACAATAGTACTCAGGTAAATTAGAGACTTGTATAAATAAGTAATTTATGAATTTCCTAGGAATGTGCATAAAACGAGACAAAGGAATAGAAGAGGAAGAGAGAATGAGAGACGGGGGTCACCACTGTCTCAGATAAATGTCATACTCCAGTAAAGCAGGTGAGATAAGGTTCCTGGACTAGGAAATGTGATTCATCTTTCTGAGGTCCTCTACCAAAAAAAAAAAAAAAGAAAGAAAGAAAGAAAGAAAGAAAAATGGAAGGAAGAAGTAGAGAGACAGATAGAAAGACAGGAAAGTTAGAGTAGAAAGGAAAGATGAAGTTGCTTTGGTCTTAGTGACATCTAACATAGAAAGGAAGAAAGTTTGAAGGTAACAGGTGTTGATGGGTGGAGGAGAGGCAGAGAAGGCAAATACTGTGAGGGCCATGTGAGAATGAGAAAAATGGTTCTTGGGAATCCATCTGTGCACCACCCTTCATCCCAGACATGAAGCGAGAGAACCAGAGAGAGAGAGAATGCACCCAAGCCCAAGAGAACTTGCCCCTTCACATCTTCGGCCGTGGTCCTTCATCTCCCCAAGCATTACCTGCATAGAACCATTGGTGCTCAGCTGTGTAGGGGCTCTCTAGGCATCCCTACAAGGTGAGCTCCTGAGCCAAGTATCCAATGACTTCATTCCAGAACTCTCCATGGACCCAGGACCTAGGATGAGTTGTAATGGCTGGCTAAGCACAGAGCAACATTAATGCAACAGGATGAGAGTACTAGAGTTTCAGGCTTTTAATGAGAACTAGAATCACTAGTAGGGTTATTCTTAGTGCTCACCCTGACATCAAGATTTCAAACCTTCCCCTTTGCTTCTTGTCTTGCTTCCCAGATCTGAAGCAGGAATATTCTTCCAATGAAAGCCAGTATTGGGGGCGGGTGGGGCAGAGAGATTCCAATCTGAAGGGTGGGAGTAATCAGGAAAGAAAATGTCTGTTTCCAAGATTCTGTTTTTAGATAATTGTTTTGATGACTTTAGAAAGGGCAGAAACTAAAAATACTGACATATCAGTACATTCAATCTTAAATTGATTATTTTTCAAGGCTCTCCGTATCACACTAAGAATGAACTAAATTTCCATTTCAGAAACATCTGACAAAAGAAATTCATACCTTACTTATCATATAATGACAAGAAAAAGAAAGAAAAAAGAGAGAAAGAAAGAAAGAAAGAAAGAAAGAAAGAAAGAAAGCCTGCTCCACACATCAGAAAAAAAAGGTCAATCCCACTGACTTTCCCACTTTTTCCAGAAAACAGATCACTTTTTTTGTTTTTTAAAAGCTATTCCCCGAGGTCTTTGAATTAGATGTTCTATCTGCTCGGTGTCATAATAAGGGTGGTTCAGCTCTCTGAATCTATGACGTCACCTCAGTATGATAGACCAGCTGGTTCTTAAAACAGTTAACAAACTCCTCTCATACTGTTCTACCTTCCTGTGCACGGCTTTAGTTCTTCCTTTCACAGTAAACTCAGGGGAACATTTGCTTTTAATTTTTAAAAACTTGGTTATATAAGGTACTCTCCCCACTTCTAGCCTCCCAGGTCAGTCTGACATTTGCTTTTAGGAGAGTCCACTTGTTTATTATTGTTTCAAATTAATAGCCCTTTGATTAGTAGTTATTAATATGAAAAGCGGTATTTATCCTCTCATCCGAGGAAAGAGAAAGACAAACTCACGTAGTTTATTTGTAATCTTTGGCCCTCTGCCGCTTTAGTAGCTAAGAAAAAATGTTTATTTTATAGTCAACACACATTTGTTGCATTACGGTTGGGAGCATACCATCTGCATTTGTCTGTGTACTCAAGAAAATTATATATTGTTCACCTGGGTAGCAGTCTGTGCTCTGGCAAATCTTTATTTGCTCTCGGGGGAACCTATTTAATATAATTACATTTAATTGATATTTGCGGTGGTGGATTAAGGCAAAAGGAACCGTCATTTAATATGCTTCAGGATTTTATGGGTCTTGTATTTCTTGGCTTGGTTCTCAAAATACATGTGACCACATTTTTAAAACTATATACTTAGATAAATTCAGTCATTTATTAAAATAGTGTACCAACAGGGTCAGAATTAAAATTTCACATCAATCTGCTGAAATAATGAAGGATTGAATCTTTATCTTCACAAATATTTTCTTAGATAATTGTGCGGTCTAAAAGTTTGCGTGACTGAAATATGTTGTTCATGATTTACTTAGCTGGAGATCTGGCTCCCGTCCAGCTCTACAGGAGGAGCAAGGTTAGTTTCTAGAGCAATTTACACACTTTACTTTCTACCTTCCTCCTGCTCTTGGTTGTGGGCTTGATGTTTTTCTTTCAGCAAATGCAGTAGAACTTTCCTTTTCTTTGTTGCCTGTCAGTTTGAGACAGTTGGATTATTTAACTGATGGCTCCAGGCGATGTTCAGACTGCCATACGCCCTGTGCCAGGTCTACTTTGTATGTATGTTGCTGTTCTGCTTATACGGTTATCTGTTGGCTTTTAATTCATTTTAAAATAAGCAGTCCTAGAGAGCAATACACCCACCAGTTAAAAAAACAAACAGTTTAATAATGTATAAAATGTCCTGGAGGCCAGTTATGTTGATGTATGATAATGTCGAAGACTTTGGACACACTCAGAGCTGAAGATAGAATTAGGTTAGGTCAGCAGCTGGAATGGTTGGTGGATTCATGTCTGACCAATTAATTTTTCCTGCAAAGAAAGAAACACTTATTAAATAACACAATATAAGGCAAGCTCCCCACCCTTGAATTTCAAAGGGAGAATGCTCCAAAAAGATGAGGAGATCCTAGGAAAGGCAAGAGCCCTTTATACAAGAAGCAGATTATTTCCAAAGACCTGTCTAGCTTAAGACTGATGTTGGCTTTATCAGGCCCCTTTCTCTGATCCAAAGCATCCAGGAGTTTTTCCTTCTCATTTCTCCCTCTGCACACGCAAAGGTGCACACAAGAGGCCTCCATCTCAGAGCTGAGCAATGGGATTCATCCACCATTCATCCTAAGATTCTAATAGCAAAAATACCAATGAAATACTAGTCCAGGAGCTAAGCATTCTGACCTAGTCCTTGGGAAGGGAGCATAAGGTCAGATCCATGCATGGGAAGGGCTTGGGGCTGTGTTCAAAGTGCTGTGGCTTCTCTCACCTCTCTGGACTTGACACCTCATCTCGGTAGAATGACTTGATGCACATATAGTATTTGCAATCCCTTCCCACTTTAGGTGGTCTCTAAATCTTATTTGTTTTCTAACTCCTTTAGTTGTCATGTACATGTGTTCCATATAGTCTCTGAATACCAACTACAGTATTTCTGAGGAAGACGTAGAATGGTGTCTTAATCATTCTTTGTTCTCAGGGTACAGCCAAAATGTCTTAAGCTGTGATTGTGAAGCATGAACCTCACTAAGTATTGAATTCCTCAGTGCTTTTCCATCTCTTGCCTTGAAGAAGCCTAGGCTCAGAGAAGTCATATAGTGGCATAAACCACACCCATTGTCTGAGGTGAGAAGCCTTCTGTTAACCCTCTGTGCCATAATTAAAAATGCTTCTTAACTTATGGTTGCATTACATTCCCATAAACCAAAAGTAAGTTGAAGATATTGCTAAGTTGAAATCGCATTGTTCATACCTAGCCTAGCATACATCACCCAACTGCCGTTAGGAGTGTTGAGAATGCTTGCATCAGTCTACAGTCACAAAAAAACATCTATCAGAATCCTGCTTCATAAGTGTCCCTGTTTTCTATTTCTATGATAAAGGCCATGACAGAGGCAACTTGGAAAGAATGGGGTTTATTTCATCTTATAGCTTATAGTCTATCACTGAGGGAAATCAGAGCTAGAACTGAGGGCAGAAACCTTGAGGTGAGAACTGAAGCTGAGATCATGGAAGAATGCTGCTCACTGGCCTGCTCCAAACAGCTCGCTCAGCCTGCTTTCTTATAGAACCCAGGACCACCATCCAGGGGTGGCACCACCCACAATGGGCTGGGCCCTCCCACATCATTTATTAATCAAGAAACAGCACCTTGCTTTGTAAGGGCATTTTTCTCTTAACCTTACAGGTGCTTTACACATATATTATGGCTTCCAGTTTTGTGCTTTTATGAGCTTATAGTGTGTATAAATGTGTATGTCTCTGTGAATATATGTGTTCCGTGAGATTTTTCTTTGGTTTTTTTCCTGTTTGTTTTGCCCTATTCTGGTTTGTTTGTTTGTTTCATCTTATTTTATTTTTTTGTTATGCTTTAGATGTCTGTTTTCTAACAAGAGACAGAAAGGGTGTGCATTCAGGTGGGAGAGGAGGTCAGGAGAATCTAGGGGTAGTTAAAGGAAGGGGAACCTTAATCAGAATATATTATGTGGAAAAATCTATTTTTAATAGAAGAGAAATAGAAAAGGATTTTTTTTTAAGGAATAAAATAAACTGCCCCTCAACAATGGGTCAGTCTGGGGGAAATTTTTGCAATGGAGGTTCCTTCTTTTCCAGATGACTCTAGCTTGTTTCTGGATGATAAAAACTAATCAGCATGGTAAGCACTGAAAACGCTATATATTTTCTAATGCTGTACTGAACAGTCATAGGAACCTCTTCCCAATACTGACAGTCTCAAACCCAGCCATCGAAGGACACTGGGTGATTTCACTTGGCAAACAAGTGATACTGAAAGTGGAATCAGTTGGCTCGCAGTATTATTTTTGAGAATTTTTAATGGAGACATGGAAGGTAAAAAGGGAAGGGGTTTGAAACACGCACACACACACACACACACACAGGGTTGGAGAGTGACAGGGAAGGAGAGAGAGCTGTTTATGTTGGAGACAATGGGAAGATTCTTCCTCATTGGTGGAAAAAGCTTCATCTTTGGAGACCTGAGACCACAGACTATACCCTGATACAGTTTTTCTTCCATGACTATGTCTTCACTGTGAACCCAATGGCCAGGAAATGAAGGCAATGCCAAAGAGTTACTTAAAATTCCCTGTGAGATACTGTGTCCCTGAAACGGTGGAGTAAGGTAGGTCTTTGTATGAAAATCCTGGACTGCTTTGTCAGTTTTCATTAAGCCATCAATTTGTTGGCCTGAGATGACAGGCACATGACATATCCAAATAATTTTTCTGTCAAATATATTCAGACAAAGAACAGAGATGAAGTATAAGAAAGCAAGGCTGGGAGAGACAGTTCCTCCTGACGGCTGGAAGGAACGTGCTCTCTCTGTTTTGAATTTAAAGGTCTGAAATTGTCGCTCTTCCCTCGGGAAGCTGACAAGTTCTCAGGCCTGAAAGGATACTGTTTAATGTAAAAGAGAAGCAGGTGACCAAAGAACACACAATCAAAGCCTTCAGAAGCCAAGGCGCTGTGCTCTTGTAGGCACAAGAGAGAGAGAGAGAGAGAGAATAATTGCCCAGGGGTGACAAGATGCAGTTTGGTGTGAAGGATATCTCTGTGTCTGCAACGTTATGGACCCAGTTCTGCTCTCGGTGTCCCCAACAATCCACCCTACACACTAGTGTCAACTGATTAAGACTTAGGAGCACACAGACAGGGACAGAAATGGCTGGGGCCCAGAAGTGCATAAGTCACTAGAGTTTGGTAGAACCTCAGCAAAAATGACAATATTACGTGGGCTGATAGCTCCTCGGTAGGGCCGGAAGTGTCTCTGCAGGAAGCTCAAGTCTTTCAAGAATCTGTTCTGTTCAACTTCACCTTTCCTTTTCTTCTCGTCCACCTTCCCCTCCTCCTCCCTTCCTCCTCCCTTTCCCTCTCCTCTCCTCCCACCTTACCCCTTCCCTTTTATCCTTCTTCACTCTCTCTTTTCTTATTTCCTTACTTCATTCCTCTTTCTTTCTTTCTTTCTTTCTTTCTTTCTTTCTTTCTTTCTGTCTTTCTTTCTTTCCTTCTTTCTTCTTAGATCCAAGGATGCATCCTAGTGTTCCTTTGCATTCTATGGAAGTGCAGTACTACCCAGCTATTAACCTAGCCCCACCACTCTGTCTTCTCAGGCCAAACGATCCTGGAGAAGTTATGTCAGTCATCTCTTAGCCTCAGAATCTTCATCTACAAAGTGGAAACTTTGAAAACCTCCTGTCCTACAGAGCTGCTGTGAAAACGTGGACATGTTCAGTGTGTACTTTCTGGGTATTGTGGTCACGAGCAGCAGCTGCTGCTGGGAGACACGAGGCCTCGTCCCATGGCGGGGAAGACCCAGGGTTACTGCTACACCATAGAAAGCTCTGCAGTTACCCTTGCCTGATGGGTCATGTGCACATACTCAGATCCTGCATCTGCAGAGTAGTCGCTGGCCACAAGGAAGAACAAGGTCACCTTTGCAGCTTACTGATTCAAAGGCTGACATGTCACAGGATGACAAACATCCACGCACAGCTGCTGCTTGTCTGTCAGGAACCCATATGGACCATACTGAATTCTTGGTAAAAACCGTCCAGTAGCTAGTTCCACTTGTCGCTGTTAAAGCAGCTCACAGAGATACAGAGACTCAACCAGTGTCACACTGTTGCTTGTTTCAGAGTTACCTTCAGTGAGCTGCTTGAGTGGGGGTTAGGTTGTACACGCAGTGCATGGTAGTATGTACTGCACTTCTCTCGGCAGAACAAGAACCAAACTGTCACTGGGTGCACCAACATCTTCAAAGCTTTGATAGGAGTGAGACCTGAGGCGTCTGAAGAGTGACGCAGCGCATATGCAGCGTAGTCTGTAAAATCCACAATTTATTTCTATATATTCATTTGCATCTGGTGCACACACAGCTGTTAAATATATTCCCTGAGAACAGAAACATGACCCATTTCCATAATTTTTGAATTATAGAAATATGTAGTAAAACTGAAAATATAGCAAGCTTTTAGAGGCCGTTACACTGACTGAAGGGCCCTGACAAGTTCTCCCAGCTCATAGTCATGGGAAACAGATGTGCAGATCTCCTTAAGGGAGCAAAGATGAGAGACCATCGTGGGGACCAGAGAGAGACAGATGCCTTCTTTGAGATTTCAGAAGTCTCCACTGCAGAGATGGAGGGGCTGGCTTCCAACTCAATTCAAGTCATCAATAGGACCCTGTGTGGGGTGGGCAGCCCTGACAACACCCTTCAAACCCTGACAGTTGCAGCTGGGCCGATGCTCAGAAAGCATCTTCCCTGCATAGAGCCAGGATGGGGATGCTTCCAGGATCAGCATTCAGGAATGTGATTATTTTTTTCAGCAAGCTTTCTGTGCTGTGTCACATTTATGAAAAGAAACACATTTTCCTAATTTGTTGTCTTTGTAAAAGAGAAAGGCGAAATGACAAGGAAAAAGACTGCATCCACATGCTATAGTCAGAAGCCAGAGGCTGGTTTGAGAACTGAGCCCACCATGGACTGGCTGCATAGAGTTCAGGCACACAGGACTTCATTATCCTGAGCTCTGTCTACCCTACAGGACTGAACTAGATTAGCCCAAATCTGCTCCACGAAACTCAAAGCAATGTCCAACTGCAACAGACTATTCATAAATGGAGATGTGTCTGCTCATAGTTTGAGTATGATTTAAAACACAGTTTCTCTTGAAATTCAAGTTAGCCCAAAACACAAAATATATCAACATATGGATTAAAAGAAAGATAGGCAATCCTGAGTCACACAGGGTGAAGACCATGCGGTTGTCACAATCTTCTTTTACTTCATCTTGAAGTGACCATAGGAAGCCAGTGTGAGGCTTTAATGTAAGGCCCACAGGAAAGTGAAATGGAGCAACAGGAGAAAGCAGCTAAGCCTGAGGTTAGAAAGCAACAGAATGATGGAGCAGCAGAGCTTAAAGCCAACTGAACCATCACAGACACAGGGCAAACCTGGGAATTTACAAAACCTGTTTTGCAGAGTCCTCTGGAGCCGTAGGAACTGGTAGCACATGGCTCTGGATGTGAGGGTGAGAACCTCCAAAATATGGAGGCTTGATTGTGTGGTTATTTAAAATTGATTGACCTTCACCCCTTTTCATGAGTTAGGGCAAGTGTTTCATCATGAGTCTGACCAGTTCCAGATGTAAAACTGACAGAAACTGACTTTAGAGGTCCCAATAAATGACTCAGCAAAATCGCTTTCACCAATATTGATTGATTGAAGATCTTGAACCAAAGGACTTATGCATGTTAATAGGTATATATGATGCAGGACACCTTGGTTGTAAGGCTGTGTGTGTGTGTGTGTGTGTGTGTGTGTGTGTGTGTGTGTGTGTGTGTGT